>NW_027314015.1:0-18254 GCF_040954645.1 Diabrotica undecimpunctata
TCTGTTGTGTGAGAGATACGCGCTATCTCAGAGTAGGAAAGATTGAGGGCAAGAGAAGAGTAGGTCGCAAACAAATGTCGTGGCTGCGAAATATAAAGAACTGGACAGGCGTAACTAACACTGGCGAACTTTTGCATGCCGCAAAAAGACAGACGTCTGACCTTAAGATAATTCGCCAACGCACTATAGGTGCACGGCACCATAAGAAGAAGAAGGGAAATTCAAACTGAAGAAATAAAAAGAAGAAGAAAGTTAGCTTGGGCAGCAATTCGGTAAACTGAACTAGATACTCAGAAATCAACAATAAAAGCGTACAATAAAAAACAATGGAAAGGAAGTCTTGAAGAGGCTTATGTTCAGATGTGGACGTGAATGGCTAGACGAAGAAGAAGAAGAAGAAACATAAGTGATAGAAATGCCAAATGGGTGTGGTTTAAAAGAGCAAGAAATGTGGTAGTTATTATGTTAGAAACAAAAAAAGAAACAATATTATTTTGGTAAAAATCGATACTTATAAAATAGCTCTAGACTTATGTGGACCAGTGGGGTTTTCTAAAACGATTTGTTCTTGATATTGTTTCTTCGTCGTTGCTTCCTTCATAGTGTTTGTCATTTTCAAGATTTTTGTTGTATATAGGAATCTTTGATATAGGAATTTTAAATAAAACTTTTTGTGATTTGTGATATATAATAAGCCAAAAATACAGGAATCACATTTTCCTCGTAAAAAAAAAAATTGATTTTAATAATTGAACTTTTTTATCCTGTCTAGATTTAAATGCTATATTCTTGATCCATCCTGTACTTTTTTGCAACCGACAGACTATCTCCTTGTACCAACAAACTATTCTTTTCCCCAAAACAAAACTCCCAGCGTTCTTAACGACGTAAACAACTTTATTTTAGCATGTTGAAACCTGCAAGTGGAGTTCCCAACGACTATTAGCAGCCGATTAACTTAAACTTCCCGATTAATTAGCCCAAGTTTTTCTAAGACAAATCGAATTACCATACTACCGTTTGTTGTTGCTTCTTTCGGGCCGGTTTATGTAAAACAAACGGATCGTCGGTAATGTAGCCAGGCACAATATAGTTAATGAAATACAATTGCAGTGTAATTTATTATTTCGGAGTTGTTGTACTGTCGCAATGTACCAGTGGCGTTACTGCAATAATTATACAAACAGCTGTGTGAGGGGATCAACAAACAATGTGGATGGTGATTGTAGTGGAACTAAACAATAACATTATAATATTTATAGTAGTTCTGCTAAAACAATAATATGGAGTGTTTCCAAAATAATCAAAAAATTCTGTTGTGGTTGATTGGTGACATACAGGTTCTCATAAATATGCACGATAAAAATGTATTTATGGTAAACTAGCTATATAATTTAACTTAGATAACTGTTAACAAAATAGTTTATTTTAGAAACGAGTTAAGCGTTATAAGGTTAGTTTTTGGAAAAACTACAAAAATGTAATTACCAACAAAGAAGTTATTTGAAATTATTGAATTATGTTAATATTTTTTCTTTAATTATACTATTTATCTTCTAATATCAGCTGTTGAATGCCCACTTCTGGATGTAAGCCTTCTCTTAGCGTTTACATTTTAAACTTGTCTCTTGCTAATGTCGACTACAATTGAGTGTTACATAGGCAGTTGAGAAAAACCAAACTGATTGGTATTATCAAAGAATCCTCCTCCTCCTAAGTGCCTTCTCTGTTGAGGTTGGCGATCAATATGGCAAATTTCTCTCTGTTCTGGGCTTGATGAATTAATAATTTCTTTTTGTGTGGGTCCAATCTCTGATGTTTCGTAGCCAAGATTTTTTTTCTCTTGTCCTATGCGCCTTTTACCTTCAATCTTGCCCTTCTAATATTAGCTTGGAGCTGCTCAAATTCCTTATGGTACATTATGTGTCCTAGATATGACGTTTTTTTCTAATTTTGATAGTATTGACCAGATGAGAGCGTGTGTTCATTGCTCTCAGACGCGCTATCTCAGAGTCAGATGAGAGCGTGTGTTCATTGCTCTCAGTACTCCTTCATTCGTAGTTCTGCTGGTCCAGCTTATTCTTAGCATTCGGCGGTACATCCACATTTCAAATGAATTTAATTTGTTAACGTCATATTGTTTTAATATCCAGGTCTCACAGCCATATAGTAATAGAGACCACACATAACATTTTAGTGTTCTCAATCTTATTGAGACTGATAGCTTGGGGTTACAGAGCATTTTACGCATATTCATGAAACCAGATCTTGCTATTTCAATGCGTCTTCTAATTTCTTTTGAGTGGTCTAGTTGACTATGTAGAAAGAATGCCCAGCCTAAAATGGAGATGGGCAAGATAGGTAGCTAGATCAGCTACATGATATAATAACGATTTAAGAAAGCTAAAAAAAACTGGATGGGAGCGAAACAAGAAAAATGTGGTTGGAAATACGATGAAGAGGACTATGTTTAGCAGACTTTTGATGCTGAATGATGAAATATCTGTGGATGATAGTCTATCCTAGCGTTATACATTTCTTCAAACACACAGCTCATAGTTTAACTAAATCAAAGGCATTGTGATAGTTTACAAAAGCTTAAAATGATGAGACATTGTATTTGTTGCATTTCTCTGTCAATGTTCGGATGTTCTGAATCTGTTCTGTAGTAATTTGTTCGAATTTGTTAAATAGCTTTATTACTATGGAAGCGGAGGCTCCAATCAATTGCCATCTACAGGCACTCCACTCAATTATTTCTGACGTTTTCCTATTTTAAGGCTAGGGCGACAACAAAATAATATTTTATTCTGTTGTACAACTTTCATAACAAATAAGTTACTTTTGGAGAATCGTTAAACTATTGCCTAAAGTCGTCTTATGAAATCAACTACGTAGAAAAACGTAATTATAGTTTGGCAAAGTAGGCAGCACGCTGGGCATGCGCCCAGCATGCTGTAACCAACGCAGTCCTCAACTATATTGATACCACCACAAAATATACAGCCAGCGCCATGTTCCGTTCAACAGATTGCGAACACGTTAACACCACAGGTCCACATAGAATTACAACTGATAATTTATCAACAATATTACCCCCAAAACCCTCTAAGCCAAACTGTGCAACATACATCATCGCAAAGTCCTTAGATAGAGCATTCCATTGATTGCAACAATGATGGAAGAGGGGAAACAACTAATGATGAAACACAATGGCCCACAGCCCCAACCTGGAAGAAGAAACAAAGTCCAGAACATCTAATAAGAAACTTACGTCAAAAACCATTATCTAATTTCGTTCAAAAAACAAATCTTTATAACCGATTCCAGCACTTAACGAGGACACTTGGAAACCGAGCAGACCAGCAACAAAAGTAATGACACAGACAATAAACTCCCATCACTATTTGTTAACAATGTACTAGATGTGAATGAGTTTGCAACCGTAATAGACTCTGTTGCTGAAGATGGCTATAGTTATAAAATAATTGGAAATAATGAAATTAAAGATTTAGCAAACAAACAAACTATTCAATCATAATAAAAATATTGAGAAAAAAGTTGAATTCAACACTTATTAACCCAAGCAAGAGCGTACTTATAGAGTGGTCCTGAAAAATGTGCACTATTGGATTGATATACGTACGCTAACAGCTGAAATCGAAGGACATGATCATACAATTAAAAACATTTTAAACATCAGATACAGAATTTCAAAAAAAAACCATTATCAATGTTCTACATTGATCTTAAACCTAATTTAAATCATGCTTCGACTTAATATCCGATCACTCGTCAGTATTTCTCACCCTGGAGCTTATGTCTAAATACAGAAAGTGATCTAGACACTGTTGTGGATCATCTTACTACATGTTTACAGAAAGCATACTGGGAATCCACCCCACCAACCAATAATAAACCTAACAATGATTTCTATCACGAAGCCATTACACAAAAAATTAGAGAAAAGAGAAAACTTAGAAACACGTGACTAAATAATAGTCCACCGACCAATAAAGCTGCATTTTACAAAGCAGTAAAAGACCTGAAAAAATGCTAAGTGATCTAAAAAATACATCAACTGCAAAATATTGAGATTTATCGCCACTAGAAGCCACAGATTACACCCTTTGGAAGGCTACCAGAAAATTGTTACAACAACATATACCACGTATCAGAACGAGTAACGGACATTGGGTACCCACTGATGACGTAAAGGCAAATGTATTTCTCGAACACTTGGAAACTACCTTTACTCCATTTTCCCATGAGGTACAATCATAGGAAGAGGAAAATATTCATAGATGTTTGGACTGCCCATACCAGATGTCTCTGTCTATTAAACCTTTAAGAAAACCCGAAATTATTGACGAAATACTTAATACTAATAAAAAGAAAGCTTCTGGTTATGAGCTGATTACTGGATTCGTCTTATGTCAATTGCCACAAAATGCCATCTTCTTATTAACAAAAATCTACAACGCAGTATTAAGATTGGGATATTTCCCTGTACAATGGAAAGTGGCTCAAGTTATTTTCATCCATAAAATAGGCAAAGCTTTTTGTAAATAGCCAAAAAATAGGCAAAGGAATCTGTAACTTCACATAGACCCGTTAGTTTATGATCAATTTTTGATAAAATTCTTAAAAAAGTAATTTGCCGAAAAAAGTTTTCGGCAAAAACACGTTGCAGTTGACCAAGTGCATAGAGCAAGTTGTTAATATCATAAAACAGGATTTAGAGGAAAAGCGGTATTGTTCTGCAGTCTTCTTGGACATCACTTTAGCTTTTGATAAAGTGTGGCATACAGGCTTGCTGTATAAAATTAAACGACTACCATCTGAATACTATAGGATATTCAAATCCTACAGAACAGACAGACATTTCCAAATAAAATACGGCACGATAGTAAAAGCACTGAGACCTATAAACTCTGGCGTACCTCAGGGTAGTGTGCTTGGCCCACTCTCCTATCTATTATACACGGCCGACCTGCCCACTTCTGATCAGTGTTCCTTGGCAACATTTGCTGATGACACCGTCATCCGCTCGTCGTAGTCAAATTCGTTCGAAGCATCTAGAAGGTTTTAAGTCCACTTCAGATGTGGTTAAGGAAATGTCGAATTAAGGTTTATAAATGTAAGTCAAACCGTGTACCTTTTACAACTAAACGTCTGACATGTCCACCTGTACAACTAAACAATCAAGATATACCGCAATCCGATAGTGCAAAATACCTTGGTATTCATCTTGATAGACGACTTACTTGAAGAAACTACATCCTCAATAAACGAAAACAACTTGGATTAAATTAAGACAACTTACTGGCTACTTGGAAGATCTGAACTATTACTAAAAAATAAATTATTAGTGTATAAAGTAATTCTTAAACCCATCTGGACCTATGGCATTTAACTGTGGGGGTGTGCAAGCGACTCCAATATTGAAATCCTGCAGAGGTTCCAATCGAAGGTCCTTAGGCAGATTATTAATGCACCATATTACGTCCTTAATAAAGTAATTCATAGTGATCTCTCAGTGAGTGTTGAACGCGAAGAAATAAAAAATTGTCTTCTTCTTAAGGTGCCTTCTCCATTACTGAAGGTTGGCTATAACTATTCTTAGTATCGAATGTGTGTCCATGCCTGTCCAGTCTCTTACATTCTTCAACCAGGAGCATTTTCTTCTTCCTGGACCTTTTCCTCCCTCCACTTTCCCTTTCATTATAAGTCCTACCATTATAAGTAAAGAAGTGTAGTGATAGGCATTTAAAGAGGTTAGAAATTTACCCAAAATCTAGTGCGGTAAACCTACTGGACAACAGCAGGGAAGTGACAAGACTTAAGAGACACAAACCCTTGAGCTTACCAGATAGATTTTCATAAGTAAATTGTTTAGAATGTAAGAAAACAATAATTTTTTAATATTAATTTTAGTTAAATTTAATAAGGAAGGTACCAGCACTCGCAGGTATTCTTCGATCATGTGATTTTTCTGTTTGAATTACCAAATTTAATTATTGTCCAAACACGGCAGATTGCAAATATTTACTTGAAAAATAAAAAAAAAACAGTTTGGCAATTCATTTGTTGAGAAAGCTCGAGTTTAATACAGTAAAACCTCCATTAACCGAAATAATTTGGGGGAGGCCGTTTCGGATAACAAGAATTTCGGTTAAAAATAACATTGTTTTTTATAGTATTCTTGGTCAAAGTATTGGTATTAAAAAATACTATGAGGTGATTTCGTAATGTTTTCTAATAAGTAAATCCAAAATGAAGTAATAACATTAAGGAAAATGAACAAGTTTAACATGCTTTTTTAAAGAAATCTGCTATTTTTTTTGCGTTTTCGTTTGACAACGATGTTTCTCTCTCCCTTCATCGTTAATTTGTGGAACGTCATGAGTTTGCGTCATTCGATTGTTCGACGAAACGTAAAGCAATCTGAAAAGGACAAAACTTTATGTAATGACAACAAAAATTAAGAATCTAGTCGTGTCCCTAACTAATTAGGCCTACTGTAAAAAATTCTTTCCTCTTAAGCATTGAAAATCTCGTCGACGGTCTTGTGCTGCCTGTTGCCTCTTGGGTCGTCATCTTTGTCATCTGATATGCTCAGGTTGTCTTGATAAAGAACCATATCAATGATGTCCTGGTCGATGAATTCACGTTCTGAGTCATCAGCTGCTAACCAGTCACGTTATCTCTTCTTAGTTAATTTCGTCATGTCCCGGCAAATTTTTAATGAAAGGTTTAATTTCTTCTGTCGTTTTCTTACCATTTTCTTCTTCAGGATCGTCAATCAAAATCTTATCAAAAAGTTTGTTCTAGCATTTTTCCAAAGTTGAAGATTTGATCTTGGCCCACGACTCAGCTCACCAATAAAAATGTTTTATTGTTAAAGATTTGAGAATTTCGGGAACACGTTTGAATTAATTCGTCTCCTGTAATAACAGATGTCTTAAGTATACTTCTCTATAATGTCTCTTGAATGTCTCTATCTTTTTGTTAAATATTTCCGAACAAATATTTAACAAATGTATGGAAAATGCAAATGAGGGCATAAAAATAAACGGCGAGTTAACGAACAATATAAGATATACCGACGACACGGTGATCCTTGCCAGTACCATAGACGAATTACAGCAGGTAATGAAAAGAGTTTATTCAGTTAGTGAGGAATACGGCCTGAGCCTCAACTTCAAGAAGACAAAGTGGATGCTGATAAGCAGGAAGCAACAGCCTGCTGGACAGTTACGGATAAGTAACATACTAATTGACCATGTAGAATCTTATGTGTACCTTGGCACCAACGTAAATGCAAAATGGGAACAGCCCACAGAAATTAAGGCGAGAATAGAACGAGCTAGAGCAGCATTTAGCAATATGAAAAAGCTCCTCATAAGCAGGGATTTGTCTCTTCCCCTAAAACTACGTCTAGTTAAATGCTATATTTTTCCGATCTTACTGTATGGTGTGGAGGCCTGGACGCTGACGGAGACGCTCACGAGAAAACTAGAAGCATTCGAAATGTGGGTGTACCGACGCATTCTTCGCATATCCTGGACCGAACATCACCAACATAGAGGTAATCCAAAGAATCGGAAAGGAGAAAGAAATCGTGAATACAATTAAACAAAGAAAGCTTGAATATCTAGGCCACATATTGAGACACGATAAGTACCGTCTACTGCAATTGATTGTCAAGTGAAAAATAGACAGTAAGCGAGGGCCAGGCAGGAGAAGACACTCGTGGCTCCAAAATTTGAGGAAGTGGTTCAGGCTCAGATCGGTCGAACTATTCAGAAGCGCTAAAAACAAGATCAGAATTGCCATGTTAATAGCCAACGTTCGCAACGGACAGGGCACTTGAAGAAGAAGAAGAATGTCTCTATGACTCCCTGGTCTAACGGCTGGATTAAGCTTGTGACATTCGGTGGCAAAAATCTGACAATTGTCACCATTTTGTAGATTTTGAGGGTGAGGGCGCATTGTCAACAAGCAACAATGCTTTGATGAGAAGGTTTTTTGATTTTAAAAAAGATTTTACACTTGAGACGAATTCATTTTCAAACCATTTTAAGAATAAAGTGGTCGATATCCATGAACTTTTTTGGCTTCTATACCTTAAAATGCCTTTTCGGAAATATCTTTGAGAGCTCTTGGTTTTTGTGATTCCCCAACACACATAGACATCAATTGGTGAGTGAAATTAACGAAATTGTTTACGTTTTGCGACAAACATTTACTTTTTATTGACGAAATTATGGAAACTGTCAGCCGTTTCGGTTAAACGATGTTTCGGTTAAGGGAGGTTTTACTGTATTATATTTTTTAACATTCCATGTCTCCCACTTACAATAAACAAAAATATTTAGGTTATATTTTGGATAACTTCCAATATAATAAAAAACTACAATAAACACAATTTATGTCTCAGATAACTTCTTATTCGGTACTTTAATGGGCAAATAAATATTTTACATTTTATCTATCAGATAAATTTATTAATGTCATTTTTGATAGTTCAGATTTCTCTCATAGGTGGCGATAGGTGTTTAAATCTAACCTAACATAAAATCATCTGTAAAAAGTTTCGTTCTTTTTTTTCTTTTCACTACAATGAACTTGTTGTGACTCTTTTACAACTTTTTGCTGCAACCTCACACAAGTAAGTGCTTTATCTTATTTTGTAAATTATACAATTTTACCATTTTGTAATACTAGTGTATCTTTTTTTAGAGATATTAAAGAAATCTAACGAAACATAATGAAACCGTTGATAAAAATACATTTTGACATTAATTTTTGCCTTTTAACCATGTAGCACGCCCATGAAACACACCCCTGCTTGTTATATCGCATCTATCTTCTCTCTCTGAAACGCGAGAACTGATCAACCTGCAGTAGAAAAAGCACAAATGTAAAAGTCGTGTTCAATCTTTCTGAGATTTTTAAAATTCTTGCTATGGAACTGTTTCACATAATTCCCTTCGTTCCGTGGGGTTTGTAACTTTCGACTAGAAAAAGCGACGTGCCCTTCTGTTTTTCAGTCGCTAACATTTTTCAGACGAGAAACGCGAGTTGTAAACAATTTTTTGTTCTTTTAATGCGGCCCATTTTCTTCCAAATGGAATGATAAAGAGGGGTTGTTTAAAGATTGAAAGTAAATAATAATACACGCCTTAAAGAAAACTTAATATACGTTTTGATCTTTTAATTTTGCAGGACAAAAGTGAAAGCTGTATAGAAAAATTATAAATTAGGTTTGTAATAATAATAAATTAATATTGCTAACTCATTATCCATTAGAGAGTGGGTAGGAGGGTAGCGGAGGGTAGGAGTTCCTTGGATTCTATTGGATAGTCGTATTCAGTCAGATTCCAGGAACTTCTTGACCCGGGAAGCTAGGACCTGTTAAGGGTCCCTTGTCCAGGGTCACGGATGAAGTCCAGAACGGCATCCAAGGCGTCAAAGAATATTTTCGGTACAACGAAGATGGCGGAGTTGGCAACCTCTGATTTTGGGGATAGTATAAGATCACAAACCTAGAAGCGTCTGACCCGGAGCAAGCGGCTTCAAACAGCGTCAGTACTCACAATGAGGGGCTGAATTAAAAACTCAGCAACCCGCCTTGCCAGCGTGGTATTTTAAGGCAAATACCTCTCAACAAAATGTCCTCCCAATTTTCAGAAAATCCTGAAACATCTACACAGGAAAGCAGTTCTTATGCTTACTATTATTACAATGCTGCAGTTAAACCATTTTTCAATTCAGTGGAAACATGCTTATATTATAATGATTGGAGAGCCACGTAAATTGCCTACAGACTCTTTTTCCTATCTCCCGGTAAGTTTGTTACCCTTGATGTTCAAGATATTTGAAAGACTCACGACTATCAGTTATCAATTTCTGTCAAAAATGTCCAACAATCCAACAGTGTCATAGAATAGTAAATAAAATCAAGAAAAGATTGGAAGAAAAGACTATGTGTGCCTTAGTAGGCTTTACTGCCTAGCGAGATGTACCTTATCCTAATTACCTTTATTAACGGACGTTCTTTTTAATTAAAAATCAATAATGATTTCTCAACCAATCACTCAATTTAATCCGGAGTTTCTCAGGGAAGTGCCCTTGTTCCCTTCCTGTACCCAATCTTTACTGCTGACATACCTATTACAGATTACCTTACAGTGGTGACTTTTGCTGATCATACAGCTGTTTTAGTTTTAAACAAAAACCCAAACAATAACAAAAATCACCTCAAATCACATTTACAACAAGAAGACGCACTTGTCCACAAGTTAGTCTAAACAATGCTCCTATTCCTGCTAGAGAGATTGTGGAACATCTTGGGTTGCATTCGGATCGAAAGCTTACCTGGCACCAACACATTAAAGCCAAAAAACTCAACTCAATATAAAATTAAAACAAATGAATTGGTTGCTTGGCAGAAAGTCCCAACTGTCATTAGGGAACAAAATGCTGCTTTACAAAGTCATACTAAAAACAAAATGGACTTACGGCCTAGAACTCTAAGGCTGTAGCAAGACTTCAAACAAAAAAATTTTGTAGACCTTCCAATCAACAACGTTGCGTATGATAGCTAATGCCCCTTGGTATGTGAGCAATCATCTACAATGACCTAGGAGTACCAACGGTAAAAGATATTATATCACTTCACGCCAACAAGGCAAAATTCTTAATTCAACGCATCACGGCCAAATTATCAGTGAATTATCAGCCACCAATGGAGAAACAAAGACTGAAGAGAACTTGGCCAGAATACCTGGTTAAATAGGTGAAAATGGAGAACTGTCGGAAGACGGTACCCAAATCAAGTCATTTTTATCACATTTACTAATTACTCAATGTACTGTTTATAAGTTTGGTAGTCGATGAAACAGATATATACTTTTTACTGTAATCGAGGTATTTTTAAATGAGCGTTTGATTCGAAAACAGTGCCTCTCTTGTTCCCAAGGCCTTTCAAAATCCGTACGGTAAGTCAATTATATCTTTTACCAATTTGAAAGTGTGCATACTCATTTCAATAAATATTTTGCTCTTTATTGCGATTGTATTTACTAACTAAATCCTCATTCTTTATTTTCTCTATTTGATAGAGATAGAAATAGAGAAAGAAAAGAACGACTTTTATATTTATAGATACCACGTTGTTTTCTGTGCAAACACACGGCAACCCCTCGTAACTTTCCCCTAATATTCCAAATCAAATACCGAAGCTAAAACGCCCAAAAGTAAAATAGAATATCGGTAAAATATCCGAACACTGAAGGAATGCATTTTTCCGAAAAGTTATAAAGTTGTTGAAGACAAAAATTTAATCATGGCCGAATATTTGCAGTCCGTCATGATTTAATTAACTTGGCCATGTAAGCTCCACCAACAAGATCGTTCACTGGCTGTTGGAATATTTAATGGAGAATTCCTGAACGGACCCGATCAATTTTAACCCAATAAAACGAGAAGGATGCCTCCGAAAAACCCTTTTATCCCTATTTGGACTGTTAAGGTCTTTTTTTGGCTGGAATTTAACCATCCAAAAAATTGGAAACAAATTAAAAAATAGTCAACATTTTTGCTCGGGTATTAGCGAGAGCAGAATGGAATATTTTGATAAAAAACCGGAAAAAGGAATGGAATATGCAATTTTATAATATAACTGGTATTTACAGAAAAGCGTATCATTTTTCTACTGTACACTGGTAAAGAAAAGACCCTAATGGTTAAGTATTTTTTAGTGATATGTCAGCACTTTTGAAAAATATGTTAAAAAATTTAAAAAGTGGATTTGCATAGTCACTTGAATTAACTTCTGTGAATGTGCACAAAAATTATTTGTCCAATGGTTCCTCCAATTTTTCTCGCAACAGCCTTATGGCTATTATCGAAAAAATATTGACATTTATAGAATAGTATACATTGTTTTTAAAGCTTTTTTATTTTTTATTAATATAAGGTAAGATGGGGCAAGTGCGAACGAAAAAATTCATAGTTAATATTCATTTAACTACAAAAATTGCCTCTTTCAAATTAAGATTTTTTTAAACTTCTGTCGTATAATTGTGATTATTAACCGACCAATTTAAACTATTTAGATAACAAAAATACATTACCTACCAAATTTGCCTATACATTTTTTTTCGCAAGTACATGTTACGCACTTGCCCCACTGATCCGGGTAAGAGCAGAATGTGCCATTATTTTTGCTAATAATAATAAGTGTTCCATACGGGGCTAGTGCAGAAATCCTACATATATGTAATTTTTATTCTTTATGCTTAACTTTAATAAAATATTAAGAAAAAAATGCTACGAAATATTTTTTAAGAGAGAGTCAAAACAATTTCAGATATTTTGACTGAAAGATATTTATTTAAAATAAAAACATAAACTAAACGTACCAGAATGAATAAATCCTGTTAACAGTAACAAAAAATACTAATAATTGGAAAAAATACTTATGCTATGCTTCAAACACTTCAGGTGCAGTCTCAAAAATATACTTTTCGTAATCAGCAGTTATTGATATTTTTGGAACAGGTAGTTTTGTTTCTATGTCCGACAGTAGAATAGTGCAGACTTCGTTGGGTTTTAAAATAAAATGGCACTTATTTGTGAGCCTTTTCAAGTCTGTTACTTCGGCTTCATCACCATTGATCAGTTGTTTCACCAAACAAACATATTTGAACATTTTTTTTTCCAGGAAAATTTACTAATACAAAATCCCCAATTTGTATTTTGGTAAATGTAAGTTTGTCAGTAGGGTTTTTTTCATCAAAGTCTTCCAAATTACTTTTGCTTAGCTCGTCAAATTCAACAATTCTATTTTCGCTTGAATCACTGTACCAAGAACTATTATCATTTTCGGAACTGCTTTCAGCAATTTTTTTTGTAAATCTTTTTAATTTTTTTTTCTGGTTTATATTTTTTTGTTGTATTTGAACTTAAAATTTTTTCAACATCGGCTCTTGTTATCACCTCTGCACCCAAGCACACGCGTTTTCTTTTCTTCGAATTAGAATTGTTTTCACGTTTGGTTGACCTCAATAACAAATCTTCGAATGAAACATCCAGAATCTTCTCAGTTTCTTGAAATGTTTGTATATCTGTCGAGCTGGAAGTTGACTGTGCTTCGACTGTGATTGGATTTTCATTATTTTTTGCTGATGTACTAGGCAAAGTTAAGTCAGGACCATCAAACCTAGCCACGTTACGGGTTTTTTGTCAACGTTGGAGAGCCACTGGTCAAATAAATCTTGCTGAATAATATTCCTATTCAGCGGAACTATTCCTGCTTTAATGAAACCACTCACTAATATTTCGGGCCTGGTTTCCCGCCATATTTCTCCTATCATCTTGGAAAACATACTTTTTGTTACAGCGGCCCCCACATTTCTTCTCTGCCATTCAACAAGTTTAGCATCCCAACGGGTCTTCAGTGATTTAAATACACACAAATCTAAGGGCTGGAGTACATGACTGGTGTGAGGAGGGAGCTTAAGTATCGTAATATGGTTTTCAACAGCTATATTTATGACATCTGCTCCAAGATGACTCGCGTGTCCGTCGTAAATTACTAATACCGGTCGATCTGAACCAATAAACTTTAAAAAACTGTTTTCAAAATAGTTTCTAAATACAGTTGTTTCCATCCACCCTTTAGGAGTGGCAGCGTAGATAGTATCTAAAAACTCCGTGCCACGCGGAGCAGTCCACTGGTCCCAAACATGTTTACCTTTGAAGACAATAAGCGGAGGTGCTTTTTTGCCACTTGCGCTGCAGCACATAAGAACAGTTGTATTGTGTTTGCCAGGCCCACTAATAGTTTTTGTGGATGGAGCTCCCCTTTGTCCGACAATTTTTGTTTTTGACGGATCTGTGCAAAAACTGCTTTCATCCAAGTTCCAAATTTGCGACGGGCCTTCTTGTAAACCAAGTTCTTCTATAACGTTTTCAAGTAAATCAAAATAGTTGTAGATCAGGAATGGGTCAAGGGTTATTTTTCTAGCAAATTCAACACTCTGGGGTTTTTTAATAGAGAGGTTATGTCTACGCTTGAAATTAAGAAACCAATCTTCTCCTGGTTTACCATCTTTAAACTGTGTCTTAATGTTATTCTCTTTGACGAAGTCAGCTACAACCTGCAACACTTCTTTTCTAGAAAGGTCAAAACCCCATTTTTCCATAGTACGAAGGCCATTTGCTAGTTTTTCTTCTTCCTGTTGAGGAATGTCCTGAGTTCTTCCATAGCTGGAACTTTTTTGTCCTCTCCTACCTTTAAGGTGATCATGGAGAGTACTTCTTAGAATTGTGTACACTTTAGTAGCTCGGTATAAAGTCATTTGCCCAGAACAAGGAAAAGACAGTTAAGATTTTATTTCACGTATAAGGAGCTTGCGCATCCGTTTATACGTATTTCAGCCCAATAGGCATCATCAGAACGGCTTTCGCAAGCGCTCTGAACGTGAAATAAATCTTTTCTGTCTTAGGAAGCAACTATAACATGGCTTCGTATAGACGCAATGTAGCGACATCTGATAATAAAATCGTAGACTAATTTTCGAAACCAAATTCAAGAATTCCGCTTTAATCTGTGCTTTCTAAGAATTGCAAGGCAAAAACAGACGTTGATAAAGGTGTAAAGGGAGACATGGGGATTGTCTTGCAATTGACAATTGCCTTGCAATTCTTAGAAGGCACAGATTAAAGCGGAATTCTTGAATTTGGTTTCGAAAATTAGTCTACGATTTTATTATCAGATGTCGCTACATTGCGTCTATACGAAGCCATGTTATAGTTGCTTCCTAAGACAGAAAAGATTTATTTCAGGTTCAGAGCGCTTGCGAAAGCCGTTCTGATGATGCCTATTGGGCTGAAATACGTATAAACGGATGCGCAAGCTCCCTATACGTGAAATAAAATCTTAACTGTCTTTTCCTTGTTATTTCGATATACTCTGTACGAGTACTAGAAACCAATTCGCTAAGAATTTTGATTAGTTGAAAAGATATGTTGTGGAATGCAATTTTTAGATTCCCCATGTCTCTCTTAACACCTTTATCAACGTCTGTTTTTGCCTTGCAATTCTTAGAAGGCACAGATTAAAGCGGAATTCTTGAATTTGGTTTCGAAAATTAGTCTACGATTTCATTTGCCCAGATTTAATTGCCGACAGTGCAATTTTTAAACTCTCTTTCGTATATCCTTTGCCCCTGCTACTTCTGCGAATGTAATTTCTCACCATGGTGGAACTAAAAGCATAAAGAAAAATTGTGTGAGATTTGGGGCAAGTGCGTAATATGTGCCGCTCTTACCCCACAATTTTATCCGCACTAGCCCCGACTTTAAAAATACGTGGGGCAAGAGCGGTACAACAATAAAAACTGTCAAAAAGTAAATATTTAAAAAATATATTATGTTTATTATAAACTATTGTGCCTAAGATACTTACCTACCAAAAATAATATAAAGAGTTCACAGATTCGGTAGATATAAATGGATTAATTTTTATCAGTGACCTTGCTCGAGAAGTTGCAAAACACAAGTAACACTACCGTACCTATAACATCAGTGAAACGTAATAAAGCAGCTCGCTGTTGTTAAAGACTGTTGTCACGGGTATTAAAGATACCAAATAATAGATGGCAGCCCATATTTCAAAAGTGATAGGTTTTTATGATAATGTTCTGCACTTGCCCCGATAATGCACTTGCCCCATCTTACCTTACGGTATTATCCCCAATACATTGTAGTACCGCAAATTCAAAGCCTCTTACTGAAGGCTGTTGAATGACGTTAGGAATAAACTTTTACTTTGACATGTATCTACAGTTCACCCTTGTGATAGTGTTTTTTAAGGATTTTAAGGTGTTTAGAGATTCGTGCTAGATTCCTCAAGAGGAGAGACTTTAATAAGATTGTCCATGGGATCATTAGCAAAATTAAAAACAGGATGTGAAAATTTTATATACTGTATTTACAAGAATTTTTTAAACTATAAATTTAGATATTATAGACACTAAACCGTAGACTAACGTCCTTTTATAAAATATTTTCAAAGTATCTTGGACAAAGAAAATATATGTGTTCATTGTTACTAGAAAATTCTAACGTTATTTCTTCCTTAATCAACAAATGAGTTGTTGTATGCTCTGTATAAATCTACACCTTAAATGATATCCCACTGTATTCACATAATTAGCTCTAATAGTTACCACTTGAATGGAAACTCGTTCACGTTTCGATCTAAAATTAATAATATATACGGTCGCTGCAGAGGTAAGGGCTCGTATCAAAGCCACCAACGTACGTATACTAAATTCATCCCTTAGAAATCAATATAATACGTTTCCGCATTGTATGTATCTCCACCTAAATAATAGCCAGCTAGTATTACCGAATATCTGTGCTTGAGCTTGTCTATCATTTATTATGTTATTTTCCACAATTCGCTGCGATACAATTAAAGTTAGGGATGTTTTCTTGGGAAGGAATGACGCAGTGATTGGCGGATGATACGCGGTTTTCGAGAAATTGGTAGTCGAAAAACAATCACTGATTGCCTATAATCAATAATACCAGAACAAAAGAACTTGTTTTTTCTTTATATTCCCTTTCACAACAGTGTTCTGTATTGTTAAATGCACACAGTTTTAAAAGTTATTCATTACCCAAAATTGTTGCTTATATAACTAATTTCAGAAACTGCTAGTATAGATCATTTATAAAAAATGATATAACTTTAACTAATAATATCGTATATGTTGGCATATGACCACAATGGGCATCGATACAAGCCTGGATTCGAGCCCTAATACGGCTAACAAGTCGATTAATCATTTCCTGTTGCAGATTCTTTCATTTTTCTCTAGAGGCAATTGTAAGTTCATGATGGGCTTTAGAAGGATTGCTTTGGATATGAACAACTCTCAAAAGTACATCCCTTGCATGTTTAATGGGATTCACGTCTGGAGATATCGCAGGCCACTCTAAACGGCGAATATCTTCTGTCTCAAGATAGTCACTAACCTTTATATAAGCGGGCGTTATCATTCATAAATACAAAATTTTCACACACAGCTCCTCGCCCTAATCCCACATGAGGTTCTAAAATCCGTCTGATGTACCTTTGTCTTGTTAGAATCCCTTTAAAAATCAACAATTTCGTGGGTCTATCTGCCATAAAACCTGCCCAAAACATAACACTGCCACCAGCGAAAGGAAGTATGGGAAGTAATGGGCATGCGCTAGTTATGCAGCTCTTGTTGGATCTCACCGGGTATCACTATTTAAACAGATTCTGGTCTCGTCTGAAACAAGCACAAAATTCCAAAACTTAAGGGAATTGTGTGTTCTTATATTCACTAAAAGCCATGCAAAACATGTCTAGGTTGGAGCTGAAGAGCTCTTATTGATCGATGACTCCTCAAACTTGACTCTAAAATTCATCTTATTATTGTAGCCAACGATACCCTGACTCCTATAGCATGCCTCAAAACTATAGTACAGACATAGACGAATTTCTCCGAATGAAAATTCTGATATATCTTTCTGTTGCTCATTAGTAACTCGCTTGGGGTTTATCAGAAGTGCTCTATTCTGTATTGAATTTGTCTCCAGAAACCCATTCTATATTCTTTCCACCACAAACCGCTGCGAGTGGTCTTCTTCAACTACAGCGATAATTGTTGCTAGGTACAATTCAGAAATTAAATTATGATTAATTTTAAATCACGTTTTTACAAATTTGCGTTTATAATTGGCCGAAACTTCTTAAATGAAGAGGTTAACCCTTAAGTACCATGGCGGGGTCAAAATTGACTCTCCGCGTTTTTAATGCCAAGTTTCGCTACCGAAACATAGATTGAGCATTGCGCGCTTTCTGCTAATCTTCGACCGGTAGGTGAGTTATCGATCTACGAAAATTCCGTTAGTTTATCTGTTACTACTGCAGAGTTAGGCACGCATAGGGTCAATTTTGACCCGCTTATGGTATAAGTGTTTCTAGTGCAATTAACGAGTAATTTGAAATGGCGGGGTGTAGTCGCAATAAACGTCCTCTGACACAGAAAGAGCTTGAAGAGGAGGGACAAAAAATTATGGACAATGGACTAGATAGTGACAGTGAGTTTTTAGACCAGGCTAGTGAACACAGTGATCACGAAACAGACGGTGAAGAGGAATGGGACGATGATGACGAAAAAAATTACTCTGAGATAGCGCGT
>NW_027314016.1:0-18240 GCF_040954645.1 Diabrotica undecimpunctata
CGCGCTATCTCAGAGTATCCTCGCTGTGAACATTGTAATGAGTCCTTAACAGTCCAGCACATATTACTAGAATGCGTCCACTACAAACCTCAAAGAGACTACTACAACTTTCCAAATAATTTAAGTGATCTACTTGGTTCTACAAACATGTACAGTGCCATAATTCGTTTCCTAAAAGACTGTCACCTTTACTACTTAGTGTAACTATATTAAGATGTTGTTAATGTATCTTAACTTGTACATAACAAATTGTATATGTATGTAAACATAAGTATATTGTAATAAACTTGTACCAGTGTCAATGGCCCATAGTTGCCGAGACACTTTAATTTAAAAAAAAAAAAAAAAGAAAAAAAAAAAAAAACTCAGCTACATTTTTTATTTGAAACATTTTTTTTGTACGGTGTACAGATTCTTAATAAATCGATTTTTTTTGCGTTGTTACCCTCATGCTAGGGGGGTTTTAGAGGAAAGCCCGGGGGTAAAAGTAATAAACTTTTTTGCATCTTTTTTGGGGTCTCAAAATTAATATTTTCGGCAAAATTCAACTTGTTCGTACGATTTCTAGAGGTTCAATGGTATTTTTGTCTCCGACGACTGGAGTATACCTCTAGAGTGACTGTTTGGGCAAGCACAATTGTTTCAATAATCGCTCTTTAGAATAAACAAATTTGGTAACTTAATTTAATTATTCTAGAATAACCTATTTGGCTGAACTTTTTGAAATTTGGAATAATTTAATAATTCATTAACTGCCACAATTTTAAGTAGTTATGTGGTGTTTTTATGATCTACAACTTTTATTTAAAAAATTTCTGTTTAGATTGAACAATAAACATTTTATAGGCAAAACAACTTTTATTTTTACTTTTTAAGATTGTTAAAAAAAAACAAAACAAAATCAACAGTACGTAATCACGGATTTTTCATCAGCTACGCCTCATACATATTTTAGAACCTTTAAATACAACATTTATTAGCTGTTACAATATTTTTTAGCTGTTTTTTTCTTTATTGCTGGGGTATTATACACCCCGAAGTTATCGTAAAGAATATGTCTCGGGATAAAAGGAAAATATAAAAAATCATATCAAGACTACATTGATAGTCAAGACCGAGAAATTGCGGACGAACTAGTCCAGAGTTTGAATGTAGCCCACATGTAGAGACGACAAAAGTGAATGGAGACTGTGCAAAATCTAGACTTTGATAAATCAAGCAGAAAAAAAGGATCCTTACTTAGAAAACTTGGTAGTAGTAAACATCCAACTAAAGACAAAACACCAATAGTTTCCAACAGAATAACCTTCAACATTATAGTAATCTGACGAGTGCCTAGAGACCGTGACCACATCTCAAAAATAAAACAAAAACTAAAAATACTGTCTAAGGTCTGAATGTAATGTCTATATACACCTGAATACTCCAAAAATAAATTACAGCAATATCAGAAATTAGGTTTGGAAAATACCCGGGTCCGATCAATTTTATCCAGAATCTTTACTTCACTTGGAGAAACTAGCTACAGTCGGAAAAATGAAAAATTACCCATAAACGATCATATCAATCACTTATTTTGTATTTGCTGTCTTTTTCTAAAACAAACATTTGTTATTTATAGAAAAAGACAGCAAATACAAAATAAGTGATTGATGTGATCCTTCATTGGTAATCTTTCATTTTTCCGGCTGTAGCTGATTTCTATACATATATATCTAAAAATCAGGTGAAATTCCCCACTCACTTAAGAAGGTCTGAATTATTTTAAACTGTTGGAACGCTTAATATACAACAGAATTAATAAAATTAGTAAAAAAACTTATAATAAAAATAAAATATATTTGAATTGATACCCATTAAGAAAGCAGGGTTTAGACCTAACCGCAGTTACCTAAATCAGGACCATATCCCTGACAACACATATTTAAGCAGGTTCCCAAAGCACACAAGCTGTAAATATCCGTTGCTTTCACTGACCTACCAGCTGCATACAATTCCGTTTAGAGAGAATGACTAATCTCCAAACTACTCCATGCCATTCCGTGTAAAAAAATGACTTGACTCATTGATAGCATGATTACTGACAACGCGCTATCTCAGAGTATAAGCTATTTTAAAAGTGTCTATATAAAGCTTACCAAGATGGGCAAGACATCTGGCAAGATCACAGCAGAACAACCCTCCTAGAAGAATCCCTATGTCGCAACCTGTTGGAAGTAGAAGTAGGGGTAGGCCAAAACTCAGATGGAGGGATGGTGTAAATGAGGATGGTAGACAAATAGGCGCAGCAAACTGGCAATAGTTGGCAATAGATAGAACTGACTGGCGTAATAGACTTGGGAAGGTCGAGGCTCGTTTATAGGGCTGTAGCACCAATCATGATGATGATATAAATCTTACCAATCGGCTGCCGCATGGATCTGTTTTGGCACAGTTACTGTTTAATTTATATATCGCAGACCTTTCTAGGACAATTTTGCAGAAATTTTGCAACACTAAGGACTGTACCATTGCAGCAAGATATAATAACATGGATGTTATAGAATTAATACTAAAACATTGCTATTTTGAGAGAATAATTCCGCAAATCTATACTATGGCTTAATTGGAACTGTAATTAACATTTACTGTACATTAATAAATAACTGTCTTAACAATTCGATACCAACCATAAAAATTGGAACACACCGTACATACAATCACAATTTGTAAAAATGATCGATGCCACTTTCGATAAAGCCCCATATTATTCGAAATGTTTTTCCAGTCGCTTCTCACTTAACAAAAGTTATGACGCCTACGTACGTATTTTCGCGATTGGAATCTCTTTGTCACTGTAACCATTGTGCCTTATGGAGCGAGTGTTCTAACAAAACGTTATAGAAAAGTCATATTTCTTCAGACGAACGAAATGTTACAGGGATTTCTTACTAATATCAGGATTTATTATTGAAGTGTGAGAGAAAAAATTCAGCTTCGACCTCGCTATTTTCAATCATTTTTTAATACTGTAATACATAAGAGACATACACATGTTGCGGATATATACAGGATGAGTCATAAAGAACAGGTATTATTTTCTAGGGTCATCACAAAGATTTAAATACAAAGAGTGGCAAAAGTAATCACCCGATGTTCTTTTACTATATTTTTTTTTAATTATTTTGGATCTGCTTGTAAAATTTGTTTATTTAATTTATTAGAATTTATTTCATAAAGTTGAGAAAATGATATCGGCCAAGTGGCCGCCGCCGAAGTTCATGACCCTCCGAACCTGTTTTATAGCATTTTCTGTCACTCTCGTCAGAACTTCAGGCGACAGGTTCTAGCATTATGCCTGTTGTATTTATTGCGTTCTGTATTGTAGCAAGGCTTTGTTCTATTCTTTACACTTTGAAGTAAAACTTGACAGTCTGAATTCTAAATTGCCAACATACAAATAAATTTGTAGCTACTTGAAATACAATGTGTGAATACGGAAAATTAAATTAAAGAATTGTGATTAAACAGAATAAATAGAAAAAGCTTTTAGAATAAAACAATACCAAGTTAACCCTCCATCACTCGGACCGAAAAAATCTAACATTTTTAAATATTTCGCCATAATTTTCGAAATATTGCTTCTTTTGGGTTCTGCAACTAGGAATACTCCTATAAAGACTCGTATAAGACTATATTAAATAATGGTGGGAGTACTTATTATCTTACAGCCGACAGCAGTTAGTTCAAATCTAACACCCGAGAGATCGCGTTCGTCGAAGCGTTAGAAAAATCTAACTACGCGAGTGTTGGGGTGTGTTGATTTTTAGAGAGATTACTTAAGAAAAGTTATATTATCATAAAAGGTAAGATTTTTAGTGAAATACCTATAAATTGTTGAACATTCGTTATTATAAGCGCTATTTTGGTGTACTGTAAGTAAATATGGACAAGAAAATGGAAAACCAGTTACTAAAATGGTATGAAGAGATAGACAGCGATGTGGATCCACTAGATTCTAATATGGACTTAAGTTATGTTCGTTCTGAACACAGTATTCACAATACAGATTCTGAGCAGTCCACACAAGATGTACCTAGTGATCCTGAAGATGCCATGGAAGAAAGCGGCCAAGATGGTTATCCAAGATTTTATGGCAAAGATAACACCATGGTTGAAACATAAGAAACACGCTCCCAAAGGTAAGACCAAAGCATGTAATATTGTTACGAACTTAGCTGGGGTAAAAGCAAAAGCAAAAGGCGCCAAAACCCTATTAGAATGATGAAAATTGTTTTTCTCGGATATTATGATCGATAATATTAGAAAATATACAAATCAAAAACTGGATGTGATAAGAGTATTTTATACTCGCCCTGGGGATTGTCTTGCTGTTGATTACGAGGAAATGCAAGCATTTATCGAACTTTTGTTTCTTGCTGGGGTAAAGAAAGCGCAACATTTAAATATTGATGAATGATACTGATGAAAGATATTTTTGCAGCTACTCTGTCCAAGAAAAGATTTCACCAAATAATTTAAGCTGTAAGATTTGACGACGTCACTAAGAGGCAAGAACATTAGGCAGTTAATAATCTTGCACCCATTCGAGAAATATATATATAATATTTGTCACTAACTGTTTATCTGCATACACTCCTGGAATCTATGTGACCATAGATGTAACGTTGGAAGCGTTTCGTGGTCAATGCAAATTTAGGCAGTATATAGCCAATAAGTCAGCGAAATGCGAAATCAAGATTTATGCCTTGGTGGACGCTAGAATATTTTTCACACAAAATCTCGAAATTTAACCAGGCAAACAAGCTGAAGGACCATATCAACTAAATAAAATTTTTGATAAAATAAAGGTAGAATACTCGGTGACTCGATTTATCAGGCGCTGATCGGTTACTGTTTTTTGCAACCTACTAAATATTTCAATTATAAACAGCCAAATAATTTACAACAATAACACTAATGTTGTAACATCTCGAAGAAGCTATATTGCGGATCTTGCCAAGCAATTTTTAATGTCTTATCTTCAACGACGTTCCAATATCTTAAATCTGCCTTTTCAGTTGAGACTCAGGATCCGAAATATAACCGAAGAAAATCCAGGGGGCAACTCCAATTATAAAACCAAGATGTTCTTTTTGCCCTGAAAGGAAGAACAGGTTTACTCAATTATATTGTACTAACTATAAGTTGCCGATACGTAAACAGCACACTGGTTTAATAAATTTTACTTGCCACCACTGCCTAGAATGTCACCTCGGGGGAACAAATAAGGGTCTAACCACCTTCTGTTATCTCCGGGTGCTCTGTAGAGGGCTTCGAATATCGCAGTCGAAAGCTCCTCTACTTAAATCCATTTTCGGGTTATGGACTTAGAAAATATTTATCTTCGGTGTATTGCCTTGAAAAATTCAAGATATTTCTTACATGACAATTTCTTCGTCAAAATAAAAACACCAAGTTAAGTTGAAACAATTCTCAGCCACAGAGTATGGAAAATAAATGCAGGAAGCAGAGCCCCGAGAGCAATAAGCTCTCGGAGAACCCGTGAAGGACTGACCTGGCTGACCTGAAAATCGCCAATATTTATATGCGCTGTTCGAGCGATAAATAGGGATTTCCAGGTCAAGAGCCAATGGGAAAATTCGAGGCGGGCTATGCACATCGAAATGCGCACTAGTCCACAGACTATGGCATTCGATGACAAGAAGAGGAAGAAATCTAATTTTATGCGTAATGCGTACATTTTTTTTGGAATAAATCCCCTTATTTGTTTTGTTCTAAGGTAATGTGTATATTTTTTTAGTTTACCTAGTAGATTTTTTTGCAGTTTTGTTTTAAAAAAAATATAATTTTATCGTTTTTTGTGAGTTAATAGCCAATAAACTTAACCGAGAAGTACTATTGACTCATTTATTTAACCTATACCCATATGTTAGATAAAATCTAACACGCGAGTGATGGCGTAATTTTTTTAGGTGCGAGTGATGGAGGGTTAACAAATGAATAAAATCAAAAGCAATTAAAAAAAAAATAACAAATATGTGACGTTTATAACGTTAAAGCAAGCAAGCAAATACAACTTAAACGTAAACAAAGAGAAGACTCAAATAATGAAAATATCAAGGAAACAAGGGACGGAAGATCAAATAGAAGTAATGATAGACCAACAAAAAATAATACAGACAAATTCATACAAATACATAGGAACAGTAATCAACAACAAAGGAGACATCGAGGATGATCTTTACAACAGAATGGAAAACACAGGAAAACTATTCCAAGCACTAAATAGAGGATTCCTTAATAACAAAGAAATATCAACAAAGACCAAGATGACAATATACAAAACAATATATAGACCTACAGTGACATATGGAGCAGAAAATTGGATATTAAACTAAAGACATCAGAGCAGAATTCAGGCAGCAGAGATGAAATACCTCAGAAGAACGATAGGAGTAAAAAGAACTGATAGAATCAGAAACGAAGAAATAAGAGAAAGACTCAAAATCAAACCGATACTCGAGTCAATCAAAGAGAAAAAATTGGCATGGTTCGGACATCTAACCCGGATGGACAATAATAGACAAGTTAAAAGAGTGTGGGACGCCAAACCAATAGGGAAGAACAGAAGAGGAAGACCCATTAAAGAATGGAACAGTGACATCTCGCAGATACTACAGAGTAAGGGTAAGACTTGGCAGGAAGAAACACAGATGGCATCCAATAGGAAGGAATGGAGAAAGTTCGTTAAGAGCTAGGACACCTCAGAAGACTGTCAAATAGTGTAATGTAATGAATTGTATTTTAAACGGCCCAACACCGAAAGGTACAAATGGGTCTACTGATTAAGTAAAGTAAAGTTATAACGTTAAAATATTTTCATTGCCTTTGCTAAAAAGGTTCCACAAATTATTCATATCGGTATTCTAGTTCTATTTTGCTAGTTGGTTTCCTTTTCAACAACTCCCAATCAACCAAACTACATAGTGTATTCTGTCCATCGTATGAGAATATCACGTTTGATGCTAAGCAAGATGTTATCCTTATTATTACAACCATTACATTTATGTTGGTTGAACCTTATATATTTATTATTAATTTAATTTTAAGAAAATCTCTTTTGCTTTTAAAAATTTCACAATTTATTTATAAATCAAAAATAAGTTTGTCTGCATTTACCGGGTATCCCTTAAAACTTTAAGCTTTTATCTTGCTAAAAATGTATCAGAAAGAATAAGGGGGCTTTTACTTTTTTTTGGATAATTCTCGTTTCAGCTCAAACTCAAAGCTCAACGTAATTTCTACCTGATGTTAGCACCTTGTTAAATGACGTGGGTGATTAAACATTGCAACACGTGCTGGCCACTTTGGAAACACGGCTATTACGAAATAGTCCAGTCATAAAGAAATTTAATGCCACAATGAAATAATAACTATCATTTCTTATAGGAATATACTATATTGAATAAAGTAAAAATTTTATTTTGAGATTAATTTCACGGATGAAAATTGAAACGTTAAATATAGAATTTTTTAAAATAAATTGATTTGATTTCCATAAAATATAGAAACTAATTTCGCGTGATATATTTAAATGACCACACTACCTATCTGATCTACTACTGATCTGAATTTATCTTGCAGGCTTCTTCTAAGGGCATATAATTCAAATATACATTTCTAACTATAAAGAGATGTATCAAATCCGCAATATTGTATTGATCTCTGTGCCAATATGTTAGTTTTTTTCAGGTGACAGAATTTTATAGTGAAAATTACTGCATTCTGTTAATAGTTCTTTAGGTTTAACGGACTATATAAAGCTGTGATTTTAACCTCATAGGTCCCTTCTTCTTCTTATCGCGCCGACTCCTTTCGAAGGTTGGCGATCCAAATGGTAATTGCAGCTTTGGAAACTGCTACATGCCAGATCTCTATGGATGAGCCCTCAAAACATCTCCTCACGTCTTCCAACGACGAGATCGTCTTCCAACTTATTTTTTGCCCTGCATTTTACCTTCCAATAAGATTTGGAGCACCTCTCCACACATGACCAAAGTATTCTAGTTTTCTCCCTTTGATTATGCTAAGTAATTCTTTTTGTTTACTTATGCGCCGAAATACCTCACGATTGGTAACTTTTTGTATCCATGAAATTCTCAGCATCCGTCTGTATATATACATTTCAAAAGTATCTATTCTGTTTCAGAGTCCATTGTTCAACTTTCACAGCCATACAGCGAAACAGAGAAAACGTAACATCTGATTATTCGAATTCTGAGCTGTAGACTAAGGTCTGATCTTCTAAAAAATGTTTTCATATCCATGAATGTTTTCCTCGGACCGTATCATCAACGTACCTGTTGTTGTCTATGCTGGTTCTATTAATCTTAATTCCACGTTGTTCGTCAATTTCAGTTGTTCTCAGAATTTCAATCATCTTTTGATGGTTAACGCAGTCAAATGCTTTTCGATAATCAATAAAACAAGCATGTACATCTACATTTATGTGTTTGCATCCTTGTGTTAACACATGTGTTAACACACAAGGCAAAAAGAGCTTCTTGTGTTCCCAGTCCATTTCGAAATCCGAATTGATTGTCACTCACCTGAAACTCACACTTCTTGTAAATTCGTGTATAAATGATTCTGAGTAAAGTTTTAAAAAAATAGGAGTGTGAAACATTTGATTTTTTGGTAATATTACAAATGCTGATTTTAGCCAGTCTGATGGTATTTTACCTATGTCATATATCTAATTGTATAGTGCTGTTATTAAGTCGAGCCTTTTACTTTCGATGTCTGCAATTAATTTAAGTATTTCGACATTGATATTGTCTGGATCGGTGGCTTTTCCGTTCTTCTGAGCTTTTACTGCATAAATAACTACTTCTTTTGTTATTTTTGGAACTTTTTTCATATACTTGATCATCCGTGGATGGTGGAGAACAAGGTCTATCATTGTCAAAAAGTGTCGAAATGTATTCTTTTATAGGTCCCTGTTTAAACTTAAATAGATGTGGCCTGTATATCTACCACTTATTATTCTTTCTCTTGGTGGTATATTATTTATAAAATGTGTGAAATATTGTCTACTTTTAGAATTGTTTGTCAATCCTGTTTGATATATTACTTTAGGATTCCATTTAAAGTTTCGTTGCGACATTTTTATATTTGCAAATATCACAAAATTTATTTTACTGATCATAAGATATTAAGAATTGCGAATTTGTTCATAGATATCTTATTTCCTGGTTATTAAATAATATTTAAAGTTATTATAGAAAAAGTGCAGAGTAATATTATCTATAACTGTCATTTCAGTTAACATTTTCTACCGTTTTTAACATTATGTAAAATTAAAGTCTCATTTACTAATATGATAAATGTAACTAATAGTACAGCGGAATGGAAGGAAAGTCTCCTGCTAGCGATACTTAAAAAGGGAGACTCGAGAAATACTGAAAATTATAGAGGCATTAGTCTGATGAATAGTACATTAAAATTGTTAACGGTAGTCATAAAAGATAAAATTGAGGAAAAAGCGAACATGGCAGATACACAACAAGGCTTCCGGAAGAACCGCAGCACAATAGACGCAATTTTTATTATCAGACAAATATAGAGGAGTCTATTGAATATGGAAAACCAACATACATGTGCTTTGTAAATTTAAAAAGTGCTTTTGACAGATTTTTAATTTTTGAAATTAACAAGAACAAGACCAGAGTTATAATGACAACATGGGGAACAGAATGCATAGAACTAAAAGGAGGAATCCGCAAAAGAGACTCGCTTAGCTCATTGTTATTCAATATGTTGATGAATCAAATAATTCACAAAGTAAGAAAACGACACGGATACCACATGGGAGCGCATAAAATCACGATACTATGCTATGCCGATGATTCAGTACTAATTGCTAATAACAAAGATGACCTACAAAGACAGCTCCACATCTTCAATATCACAGCAAACAAACTTAATTTGAGAATATCAGTAGAAAAAACTAAATGTATAGTGATCAGTAAAAAGCCGCGTAGATGCAAACTAGAAATAGACGGCAGAGTTGCAGAAGAAGTAATGAAATTCAATTACCTAGGAGTAGAAATCACTAGCGACAGGGATATAAAAACATAGACCACAAGGCAAGCATCAAAAGCGGCAAGAGTAAGTGGTTGCCCCCGAGAAACTATATGGAGAAACAAATATCTGACCACGGAAAGCAAAATGAAAGTATACAAGACAACAGTAAGACCAATCCTAACATATGCAGCGGGGACAAGGACCGATACAAGAAAGACGAACCAACAAATCAACAATATCGAAATAAAAGTATTAAGATCAATAGCAAGCATATTATTAAGAGACGGACAAACCAACCAAAGTATACGCGAACAATGCAAAATTCAAAATATTAACAGGTGGATAAAAACAAGAAAAAAAAACTGGAACGAACATGTAAACCGAATGGGACCAGATAGATTAGCGAACATCTATAAAAACAACAAGTCGTATAGCAAAAGATCCGTTGGAAGGCCGCCGAAAAGGTAGAAAGATAATATACAGCAAACAACGACTGAAACAGAATAAGAGGCAGACAAACAGGAATAATCCTAGTTGCACGAAGAAGAAGATAAATGTAACTGAACATTTTAATGTATTATTGAGTACAGTATTTCGATTATGTAATCAATACAACCAAACCAGAAATGTTTTAGAATGGGTTAGAACCGGAAGGCTGAAAGTTTTCATGCCATTGAGGAACATTACACTACTTTACACTTATACACGATACCTGTAATATCAAGAATAAAAGGTTTTTAATGTAATTAAACTAAGGTTTTAGTGATAACTGTACTTGGAAGATATTCTGACATCGATTTGAAGTTTTAAGAAGGATCCCTTTTACCCCATAATACAAACATTACAGACAGTATTGGGATCCGCCACATTGAAATTGGTAAAAAGATTAATAATCGTACCCTCTGCAGACAAGTCTTGTTTTGAAAAATAAATTTTTTTAGCCGACAAATAAGTATTTGGTTCCACCAGTTTTACTTAGAAATTGTACTTAGTTATTCAAGAAATTTATCCATTTCTATTGGGTTCTGTCACAGTGCGAGTAAAATTAGTTTTAATGGATATATGGACAAATATCGGCCAAAGACATATTTGTTTTAAGTAGAAATTTACCGCGCTATCTCAGAGTAAGAAATTTACTTTATCGCTGAAGACATCCTTTTATTTGACAATACTACAAACCAATTTTTAATTGCAGCTAAGCTTGAGAAAATGAAAGCGATGTCTCATTTTTAAAAACCACCTTTAGTAGGAAGTCTTCCGATCTCAACTGTATTGACCGCGGTTGTAATTAACTACTAAAGATAACTAGATGCTCACAATCTACGTTTTTAAAACCTTTAGTAGTTAAAGCACCTATTGCCTTAACTGTTGATGTAAATTAGACAAATATTCTAAATAATTTAATGGACAATATTGTGAAAAGGGTTCTAAGCAGTTCTTAAAATTGATACTCACTACCTAATAAAAAACATTATTTTATTTTTAAAATAAAACAAATATTACGGAACGTTTTGTTTATTTTATATAACAGGTATATCTTAAATCATAAATTACGATCATGCAATATCATTTACCTGGTATTTACTTTCTCTACACTGTTGCTAAGAATAATATCTGATGCCGACCTCAGGAATACGTTTCATAAGTCACGATATGTTTCTATGTTTCTTTTATTAATAAAATATTTTATTTAAAATATAGTTGATTTGCTACTAGAAGGTACTAGTAATTATGTTAAAAACAATGTAAAAAGTAAGTCTTGTTGGAAAGAGCTTAAAAAACTATAAAAATAAAACAGATTAACTCAAAACAACAACTTCTAATATTAGGGCTATAGTACTATAGGTACAAATGAATAGTTAAACCAAGAAATTATAGTAGAATAATCGGATTTCTAGATTTGGGTAGTTCTGCTTTTAGATATAGTGCTCCGGCTGGTTGTTCATGCAAATTTAATATAAAAATTAAAAATATTTATTTTTAACTTAGGTATATAAATATATTTATTTTTGACGCAGATTAGCATCAAGAATGATGCACATAACAAATGAAATAATAAGAGAAATCATGGACAGAACAACCACTATCATCGATATTGGATTTGCAGAAATCTGAACGAAAAAAAAAACGGAGGCACAGGATGCTATAAACATTTACATTTTTTTAGTTATCAATTGTACATTTCTAATCATGTTTGGCATTGAACTAAATTCATATTCAACACTTGTAAAATGAGTTTAATCTATATTTTTAAGATTTCTGGAAGGAAGTTTGCAGTTTGAGGTAGCAACAATGCTGACAGTCGACCTCTATATACCATAACTTAAAAATCTGCAAAGCCCTGATATGGGTGAGATTCGTTAAGAGATTTTCAATCACTTCCAATCACATCGTTTATAATACAATTTCTTTTAAGTAGGTATATTATTTTAATGTACTTAGGTAAGTATTGTATTCTTAATAATAAGCATGGAACACATGCATTGGATTAAGAAAGGTTATTGACCTATTACCTTTGCGGAAATATTATATTAAAGCAAATAATACCAATTTTATCGACAAGAATTTAATTACACTATTCTACTTACCATCAAGTTTTTTCGTTGTAATATTTTATAGCTTAGAATTTTCTTATTTAAAGACATAAAAACGGTTTAAAAATGTGTTGACTATATAAAATGTTATCGTATTTTATGTTATCTGTCTTGTTTGTAAACCTTTAAATATAATTTTCAGCGCAGAACCTCCAATATTTTGGGGATATTGGACCTCTTATAAGCTGTGATATATGTATAATATTTATGAGGATTTTCACGCTCAAATTCCAAAATAAGGATCTACAACAATATATAGTTTATCTTACATGTTACAGTTTATCGTACACAAATTTAACCGTTTTTTTTGCCTTTAATTACTGTACTAGATGATATTTAATAAAATTACAGCTCGTGCACTCAAGGGCAGAATTAAATTCCGATTAACTACAGTGGTTGCTTTTGTGTTAAAGTAAGTTTTAAACGGCCAAGTAGGTGTATGAATATTAATGCTATTTATATATGCTAAGTTGCATAATTGTGATGTTTATAATTTTCCTATAGTTACATAATTATTAGACATGTACATATAATAACATTTTCTCAGCTGTTGAGTTCATAACTACAGCAATTAATTAAATTGAAATATGTGGTCTGGATATATATTAACCTATAAACTACAACGTAATTATTGCTGAAACAGATTTTGGATAAGGAAATGTCGTTCAGAAGTGAGTGGTTTTACACCAAGAGGTACTCTGAACAGTGAAGGCAACGAAAACACTCCACTATTATTATTTCCCGGGACAATACTACGGCGAGAAAAGGAATGCTTAAAATCCCCTAGCACAAAATAACAGAATTCACCTTACAGTCTATGCACGAAAAATGCAAGAATAAAAAAAAAGAGTTACAGAAAAAAAGAGTACAGTAACACGCTGTACAAGCGTGTAATTATAGTAAGCATTAAGTTAATATGTAACCAAATTGTTTGAAGACGACGGGCCAAACATAATGAGCAATGTAAATCAACCGACAGCTCACAAATTTTTAAATCTGAAGTTCTTTATATCATAAAATCAGCTAAAACCAAGAAATAAAATTAAACAGAGAAAATACCAACAGAATATTTAAAAATATTTCACGAAGATCACAATAATAAATAGTGAAGAACTATATTAATAAACTATTAACTATATTAATAAACTAAAAAGTTTGTACTTTAAGCACCAGCAAGGGGCGTTACTTGAATTGCTGACTAGCCGACGTGACAGTGCAAGTGCGACCTTGCCGAAACGTCAAAGCAATGGTTTTTCTTAAAACCAAAATTATTCAACGTAAAACCGCAGCGCAACGTAAAATCTTAAAAAATATCTTATGCAGAAAAAAATTATATCCTTTTCATTTTACAAAGGTATAAGCACTGCTGTTACAACCAACGATTGTCAGAGCGTATGGAATAGAGTTAGAAAGAGTTAACAATATTACCTGCTTGGGTGCAAACGTTAACGATAACTGGGATATAAATAAAGAAATAAGACTAATTGAAAAAGTCAGAGCTGCCTTCTATAAAATAAAGAAAATTCTAATTAATAGAGATATTACGTTAAACCTTAAAGTCAGATTAATACGCTGCTACATATTCTCCACATTGCTGTATGGCATGGAGAGCTGGAACCTTACAGAGAAATTAATGAAAAAATTGGAGGCCTTTAAGATGTGGATTTATCAACGAGTATTGCGGATAAGTTGGGTTGATCAAATAAGAAATGAAAGCGTTTTACATCGAATGAAAAAGAGCACATAAATAACAAAAATGATAAAAATTCGAAAGCTACAATATTTTGGTCATGTAGCAGCACTGCTGCAAAAAGTTCGTCAAATATTCGCTAGACGGTTACAAAATCAGAAAAATCAACATGAAGATTTTTTATATACATTTTTTTTTGTGACAAAGCTACATTCACAAAAAATGGAATTTTTAATGTGCATAATGCACAATATTATTCGTACGTTGATGGCAATCCCCCCGTTTTTTAAGAATTTAAGCGTTACCATAGGTTTAGCTTAAAGGTCTGGATGAGAGTAGGTACCGATTAGCTACTTGGGTCTGTGGAATTGCCTACTCGTTTAAATGATGCTGATTACTTACACTTCCTGCAAAATGTAACCTGATTTGTTAAATGATAAGCCTTTAAATATTCGGCAAAACTTATGGTTAATATGACTTGTTATAACTACAAAGACGACTGGATTTAAATAGGCAATCCAGTTGCTTGGTCAGCAATGTGTCCTGGTGTTGTTTGGAAATACATAAAAGCACTTGTTTATTCCGTTACGATACAAAATTGTGCTCAACTCTGGCTAAGGATACAAGATGCTTGAAACGAATTTAGAAATAACTTTGGAATTTTTGCAAGAATTTGCAAGTTTTGTTCCATCGTAATAAATATTTTGTCTTTAAGACCCTTTAAATAAAATTGTGTTACAATTTGATTTTTCTAATTTTTTCCAAACTTTATTTACAAATTGTGAGCTGCAATTATTGAAACAAAAGATAATTTATAAAATTAATTAAGGTACCTACTAATTTAACTTTCATAATGAAAAAACGAAAAATTTTCAAATGTATTTTTCTAGAAAACGGTGTATCCTACCGACTTAAAGAAAGAGTACCTTTTAGTACTAGAATACCTAATAATTTAATAATCTAGTATAACAAATGCTCAAAAGTTAAAGACAAACAGTTTATTCAATTATTTATAGCTCCAAAAAACGATGAAGTTTGCAGCAAAATTGCAACAGACCTCTTTTGTTCACGCTGATCCAAAAAATTCAAAAAAATTTGCCCGAAAAAATTTATTGATACAATTTGTTTAAACTTTTAGCCTGAGCGACCTATTGAACCTTCTTTTGGGGTATGTCATGAAAGTGATTATGCAAAAAAATTTCATGGGCATATTTTTTTAGTGTTGCCCAAAGGCAAGAACAAGACGAGACTTAGACAGTCTTGTTCTCGGTCTTGCGCCAATACACCTGGTCTTGGTCTTGGTCTTGGTATTGCACTCCCGGTCTTGGTCTTGGTATTGGTCTTGCAGCAAGAGTCTTGCAAGTCTTGCAGTTACCCATTCATTAGCCTATTGCTATTTATTAAACGTTACTAGGGGAGTTTGAAGCCACGATCTAAGCGATCCGTACCTATGCTTTAACTAACCCAGCTATCTACCATGTCCCACGAAAGTCAATCAAACATGGTTAAAACACAAAAAAAACAAAATTAATGACATAAACTTGACTGTATTTTAAAGAATATTTTCATTGATAGACCTCCACCATATATGAAATGGAAATCCTAAAAAAGATTGGTACGTGGCAAAAATCCACATACAGGTATCAAGGGCACATATTATTTAGGTGATAAGATAACAAACTATAATCCACTTATTAAACCAACATAAATGTTATTAACAATCTTAGCTCTACTTTTATATAAAAAACTAACTTGAAAAAATAAAGAATAGGTAAGAAAGCAATGATAATCAAAAGAAGTTATTTTAAATTAAGGAGATATCTGCTTAATAAATACATTAATTTACCAAAATAAAGTAGTAGGAACATTTTTTTAGGAACCATAATTTTGGGTTTTTAGGAATAAATATTTGTAATTCTTTTTTGTGAAAAGATATTAGATGCTTCCTTAAACCTGAAGTGTTTCTGTTTTCATTTTCATTTTACCCTTTCTATATAGGCACAATTTAAACAAAGCAATTTGGGATGCATGAATTGTCAAATGAAGTTTAGTGATGTCGATACTTCGTTATTCTAAATATTTCGGTATTTTGTTTACACGGTAAGCGACATTACTTATCTGTTATTAATAAACTTTTAGTCGCGCTTCTTCAGCAAAATTGATTTAACCGAATGATCTCATCGCACACTCAGCAGAAACAATGTTTAGTCTTAGGCCGATAAGATTTGTTTATTTAGATTCCTCCTAACTAAATTATAATGGAAAAAGAATTAAGTGGGTATCCGTAATAATAAGTGTTATATTTTTTATAGCTAAGGTGATATACTTTTAAAAAATTTCGTTACGATATTACTTTCGGCATAGCAATGCAAGATTATTTTATGATTAGAGGGCGGCTATTCTCAAAATCTGGACAATTAATTTCAGAGCGAAGAAGTCGTATGCTGGAAAAGAATATACAAAATATTTTATTTTTACATTGTAATTATGACCTCTAAGCACGTGTCAAATGTGTTGTTTTTAATGAATATTTTGATTGATGATTTTGATGTATGTTTATGGTATTGTTCGTAATGCGCGTCAAAGTCCAGTTTTTCAAATTTTTATTACATATTTTTTTGCGTCTCATAGAGTCTTTAAGCATATACCTGAACTACAATACTCGCTAAAACGACACTCCGTCCTAACTGCAAGACGCAAGAGTCTCGCAGGCTTAGTCTTGTTCTTGCGCAAATCTTGCATGGTCAGTCTTGGTCTTGGTCTTGCTAAAATTAGGCGGTCTTGGTCTTGGTCTTGGTCTTGCGAAAACGCAAGAACAAGACCAAGACTGCAAGACCAAGACCAATTTTGGGCAACACTAATTTTTTTGAACAAACCCCAGCTTTTAGCCTTGTCTAAATGAGATTTATTAGTGAATTTGTTGTGTGTATGAATTTAAGTTTATTATTTTGGATCGATTTCCAGAAAAACTAAATAAAACAAAATTACGTATTTCTTATAATAAATGATTTTGCTGGCTGAAATATAACTACACTCCATACTATATTATTTGTAAATTACTGGAAGCTATGTTATTATTGCATATACTCTCTAATATGAATATGACCTGGAGACTGAAATATCGAGATATCTTATTGCCATAATTATATATAGGTTCAATCAGAATTGCTTTGAGACGCTCAAACATGGCACCCATACGATTATTGACACGTAATATGTACCCCCTACGGAAACCGCACACGGAATCAACCAGTGTTAATAACATGTGGTATAAACAATATAGTTTACTATTGCCTATTAAATCTACTTATCTACTTTTATATAAATGGGTATTATTGGATATAATATTCCAGTTAAATCGAAAATCCAACTGGTTTTTATACCTTTGTGGAATAGGAAATCTGATATATATATATATATATATATATATATATATATATATATATATATATATATATATATTAATTATATATATATATATATATATATATATAGGTATATATATGTATATATATGTATATATGTGTATATATATGTATATAATATATTATATATATATATATATATATATATATATATATATATATATATATATATATATATATATATATATATCTACGGCATTAAGTGAACTCCGCCCATGTTAAAATTCAGGTTCAATTGAGCTCCGTGGTCAAGTGGATACCGATATACGGAGCTCACTTGACAATTCCGTAATATTGGTTCAGTCGATTCATCAACATGTAGAGTTTAATAATTTATAAAAATTTTTTGGAGCCCGTAAATGCCCCTGTATCATAAATGTATATCGTTTAGTTCACGTGTATATATTATAGGGGTCGTTCAGATCACTCTGAGATAGCGCGT
>NW_027314017.1:0-18238 GCF_040954645.1 Diabrotica undecimpunctata
CGCGCTATCTCAGAGTTACGTTATATAACACCTCCTCAAGGATTATACTTGAAGTGCACAGAACAACTCCGATAAATAGCATACAAGCTGAACTAGGTAAACCAACGCTAGAGCTTCGTAGGCAGCTATAAACCCTTAATTACACTTCTAGCGTAACTCTAAATAAAAGAATTCCAATATTTAATTTTCAATCTCAAATATTCCCGCAGAATTCATCATGCAATGAACCTACTTAACTGAAAGCAATTTCCACCCTTATATCGATACAAAAACATATCTTCATCTTCACTCTATCTCAATATCAAAAAGGTAGCACCAACCCTTAACTTCCATTCGGATTACACAGTATACTATACAGTCGCGCCTAAACTGAAAATGGAGTCGCACTGGCAATAATTAACAGCAGAGAGATTCTCAATTTATATTGAGATTACATACATATAGAATACATACCGATTTACAATTCTACCTTATTTTCTATAATTAGGTCCACAATGAATCATTTTTTATAGATACCGGTGTCGATTTTTCTAACTTTACATTCTAACAATTTACTATTGAATCTATTGAAACTTAATTTAAACGGGTGTTTAAAATGTTCGAGTACTGCTGATAAACTAAACGACAAACACAAGGTATTACGCTAACGAACGCTGATATTTACTTCTTAGAAAAGAAAAATATCAATTGCTTAAATATGTCTTGCAACATTGTTCTTCATAAGAGTCTGTACTGCAAAGTGACCGCGAAACGCAGTGTAGAGTCATCTGCACTCTGGTAGCTCTCCTACTTGGGCTCTCCTCCTTTTCAACTTTCAAGACTCTGCTGCTGATTTTACTTCTACTACAATTGGTGTTTTATTTATTTTGTTATGTAAGAAATAGTCAGTCTTCTTCAAGGCTAGCTAACACCAAACCAAACTTCAAATAGTCCATAGCCAAAGATGGACTTAGCAGAGGATTCTTCACCTGCGACGGTCGAAGCTCACTGCAGAGCGCACGAGAAAACAATGGCGGTTCGTCCCCCATTTTCGACGAGACGACAAAAGGATCGACAGATGGTCAAACAAATGAATATCAAAAATGCCTGACGCGCTATCTCAGAGTGGGCTAATTATCGTACATTGCTGAGGAAGTAAGGGATGGGTTCCGAATGCTTTAAACTGATGTGGGAAGAAAATAGAGGATTGTAACGTTGCATATCACAAAAGTATGGAAGCTGATATTTTTGAAGATTGGTTTAAAAACTCACTAATCCCAAACTTGGAGATAAATAGTATAATAGTGCTTGCTTGACAACGCACTCTATCATTCTCTTCAAGGAAAGCTGAATTTCAAAGCGTTTTAACGAAAAATGATTTGTATTTGGAAGATTTTTGTACAAAAAACAACATTCAAGTTCTACACACGAAGCAATTTAACAAATTATGTGCTCTAGTCTAGTCAATATTGGCAAAAAGAATGGACATACTATATTGGGACTTCCCAATATTTTCGGTTCCAAACCTATTAAAACGAAATATAAGGCGTGCATTTCCTAAATTTGATAAAGAGGAAATTTAGGTAATTAAAAAAGAAGTAACTAATATTACCAAAGATTGGGTACTTCCACATTGATGGTGAAAATAAATTTATTATTGAATTAAAAGCTGATAGTGACGCAGAAAATACGAAACGCGCTATCTCAGAGTTAAGTGTGTAAATGTTTTAAGTGATTTCTTGTTAATTGTGTTGTGCAATTAATATTCCAAGTGTCATTATAAAAGAATTCTAATTTTAGAAAAGTTGTTATATTTTTAGGTTTTGTATTTTGAAAATAAATAAAAAATGCGCGGACATGCTTGCATTTTCTGCTGAATTTTAAAAATTTTGAACTATATACTTACGGTAATTTTAGATTTAACTCTGTTTTAATAAAGTCCTTTTAGTAACAAAAATTCTAACAATAAAAAGAGTAATTACAAAAGCTATTGTACATCAGTTATTAATGCAAGCATGCGGTAAGAGGGAGGGTCCCTGTAAGATAAAATGTAAATAAAAAATTAATTTTAGCACATACGATATGCCCTGCTTTAGTAGTATATACGTAAGTCAAAAATAAATATTTTTAATCACATATTGAATTACCAGAACCTCCAGCCTCCGCACTATATTTCTTATTGCAAATGTATAGGAAAGAAATTTAAACCTACCTTATTTAATAAAACCATAATCTCTGCTCGTATAATTTTACTCTCCTTAATAATCTCATCTGATACATTCTTAGTAATTTCAATTTTTGGTGGTTCAAAAATATCGGGATTAATAGGACCCTAAAAGTTTAATATTTCAGTAAACATATTTAAATACTATATCGTTTTCTTACTTCTATCACTCTATGAAATCCTATAACAAATTCCAGTCTTCTAGACCAGGGATTTATAAAACTAGACCATTCTGTTTCTACTTTTGCAAAAGTTCCATTTTGTACTGCAAATCTATACGGCTTACTACGGAATACTGATCCAGCTATTTGGCACATTCTCATCACTGAAAGAAAATAAGATCAAATTAAAAATAAGAAGAATTCGCTTCAAATATATCAAACTTTACAATTTATCCAAAAATAATGATCCAACAAATAAAGAAAACTGAACTAAATATCTGTATTAATTTGAACGCTAAAGGTAAGTTCTAAATTTACTTAAAATACTGTATAAAAAATTTACCGTGTTTTAAAATTTACCATGTATAAGATTAGGCAGGATGCTTTTACTTAGGATCAGGAATAGCTTCAGCTCCTACATCTTTTGCTTCTTTGATAGCTCATGGACTGTATATTTATTTCTTCTATAAGGTTAGTTGAAGGTAATTACAAGCTCACTCGTCTAATTGGCTTACCTTTAAGGGTTGCTAAGTATTGTTTGTTTAATAAAACTCTTTTTCTTCTGGTGTTGTGTTGAACCACGTGCGTAGATTTTTCAGCCAGGAAATCCTTCGCCTTCCTGGTCCGTGTTTTCCTTCTACTTTTTCTTGTAGAGTTAATTGCAGCTACTTATATATTTCGCTGTTCCATATGATGTGACCAAGGTAATCGATTTTAGCTATTTTTATTGTGATTAACAACTCTTTTCCCTTTTGTATTCTTAATAAAACTTCTGACAAGATTTTCGATAGAGCCTTAAGTAACACTGAAGATGGAATCAAAATCAACGGACAAACTATTAGTAATCTTCGCTATGCTGATGATACAGTCATAATAGCTGATAGCCAAGAAGCGCTACAACGACTAGTAGATAGAATAAACACTGAAGGAGAACGACTGGGCTTGAAGATTAATACAGACAAGACGAAGGTAATGGTGGTTAGCAGAACACGAAATATGCAATTAAATATAAGTGTAAACAATAAGAACATCCAAAAGGTCCTCAAGTTCAAATATCTCGGTAGTTGGATAACTGAAGATCTAGATCCAGACATAGAGATACGTAGCAGGATTGAGCAAGCCAGAACAGCATTTACTAATATAAGAACCTTGCTAAGCAACAGCAGCCTTAACTTAACGCTTCGATATCGCTTTGTAAAATGTTACATTTACTCCATACTGCTATATGGTGTAGAAACCTGGACCATAAAGGCCAATGTGATGAACCGATTGGAGGCCTTTGAAATGTGGGTATTTAGAAGACTACTTAAAATTCTCTGGACAGATCACACAACAAATGTCGAGTATAAAAGTATTCAATCGAATAGGCAGAGAACGAGAATTGCTGCCAATAATAAAAAGAAGAAAAACTGCTTATCTGGGTAATATAGTTCTTAAAGCGATAAATCGATATTTTACCTCAACCAAAAAACAACAATCCCAAATCATGTAATGACTATAGATTGATAAGCCTAATGTGCCACCCTTTAAAGATTGTCTTGAAATTGTTCAAAACCGAATTTATAAGAAATCTGAGGAGCAGATAGATCAAACGCAGTTTGGCTTCAGAGGAGGCATGGGCACAAGAGATGCATTATTTGCGTTGACGGTACTCTTGCAGAAATGTCGGGAATATAACAAGAGTGCATATGTATGCTTCATAGACTTTAGGAAGGCCTTTGACCGAGTGCAGCATATGAAGTTAGTAGATGAATTAAAAAACATCAATTTAGACAAAAAAGACATTAAGTTTATTAAGGCTATATACTGAGCTTTTTTTATGCTTTTGATATTTTCGACACCGTTTTCACATATTGTGATGCAAAGAGAAAGAATATTTAGATATATTTTTATTTTATAGAAAGATCAATTAAAACGTTATAATTTGTCAAGAAAAGATTTAACATTGGAAAGAAACTGTACCTGCTATTAAAGTACAAATAATGCATCTTTGCTCTAGTTTATGACAACTTTCCTTTAGCGTACTTAATATTGTTTAAAGAACTTGTTTTTACTTGTAAACACATAAATTATCGTTAGAAATTAAAAATGATGAAGAAAATACTGACCAGACTCGTATGTTTCTTTAAATAAAGGCATATCTTCGGGATGATAGAAATCAAAAATCGATTTTCCCAGCATGTCTTGCGGCAAAAATCCAAAATTTGTGACAACATCCGGATCTACATGGCTAAAGATACAACCAGCAGTATGGCGCATTCCGAATTTCGGGGACGATCTCTTTTCTTGAGGAACTGAAACAATTCAAAACGTAATTTTGAAACGATTCGCTAGGGGCTTTACTATATTATATTGTATATTAAATCAGAACAAACTACAGTTTTATTTAAAAATACTTTAAATTATTTGACGTTGCGATTTTTATTTCGGAAATCGTTCTTTTCGAGATTTAAGAGACAAGAACGATTTCCGAAAGGAAATCAAACAAAATGGTGGTATAATATTTGTAATTAAAACTATGATTTATAAGCAATTAGGGGAAAGTAATACTTGAGCTTTATTCAGGGTGTTTCAAAAAAAAGGTAGCCCCGTCTCTAGGGTAGGTAAAAAACTGAAAAATAATTGGGGTTTGCTTTGTAAAAAAATTTTGTAACGCCATCCGTTTTCAAGATACAGGGCGTTGAAGAAAAAAAAATTTTACGCATTTTTTACGATTTTGCCGAAACTACTGGCAACATTGTAATAAAAGTTTATAAGAATATGTTTCTGAAGCTGATACATCCCATAAATTTGTTTTTATATCTGATTCTCATAGAGGGCGCTAGTTACACGGATCGTACTAAGTATTAGTCAATATAATTTTTTTAAGAGTATAATTATTAATCAAAATTTCAAGTAAACTTAAAAATCATTCAATTTTACACGAAAAAGGTACTCTTGGTAAAACTCGATACTGTGAACCGTTTTCGGAATATTTTGATTTGAAAATTATGAAGTAATAATTGATGCTGGTAGTAATGATAAAGTTCTAATAGGTATACCTCTATTTTCTCCAAGTGTGCCATGGAAATCTGACATTTATTGATTGTTATGACAATAAATCAACAATAATTAGAGTTTTGAAACCTTGTTATTTGTAAAATCAAATCAAAATGTACTCAAATGTTGAATACACTGACATGTTATTAACCTTGGGCGAATGTTTAGGATGTTCTAGTGCAGCTGTGACACGTTATGCAGAAAAGTTTCCTAGAAGAAACTTACCAAGTAAAAAAACATTTAGAGCCATTGAACGACGTTGTCGAGAAACTGGGAATGTGAGACCAAATAAAATAAATTCTGGTAGACCAAGAACAACAAGAACAATTAATAAAGAAAATAATATTTTAAATTTACTTGATCAAGATCCAACAGTTAGCGTAAGGAATATAGCAAGACAAACAAATACTTCTTCTTCAAGTACTTGGCGAATACTTAAAGAACAGCAATTACATCCTTATCATTACAGACAAGTCCAAGAACGCGCTATCTCAGAGTTACCGGTTAAAGTGGATTTTTGTGAAACATTGCAACAAAGGACAGCCCACAATCCAAATTTTTTAAAATGCATTCTTTTTACGGACGAGGCCACCTTTACGCGAGAAGGTATGTTTAACTCCCATAATACACACTACTGGTGTGATGAGAATCCACGATTCAAAAGGGGTATCACATTACCAACACTCATTTAAAGTTAATGTTTGGGCAGCAGCTTTAGGTAACAAATTGATAGGTTATCATATTCTACCTGGAAATTTAAATGGTGATATGTATCTTGATTTTTTAAAAGAATTCCTTATTCGAGATATAAGGAGATTTAACGCTAAACGAGCGAAGATCTTTATTTTTTATGCACGATGGAGCTCCACCACACTTTGATAGAAGGTGTCGTAATTGGTTGAGTAATCATTTTTCGAATCGATGGATTGGTAGAGGTGCAGAAGCTCCGATTCATTGGCCTCCTCGGTCATGCGATTTTAACCCTTTGGACTACGCAGTTTGGTCGTATATTAAGGAAAAAGTCTATGCTACAGAGGTAAATTCACGCCAAGAATTGGAAGAAAGAATTAAACGTCAATTTAATGACATCATAGCTGATCCCCTACCGTTTAGAAGGTTAATGGAATCTTTAGAAAAAAGAATAGACTTGGTATTCGCGAAAACGGAGGGCATTTTGAACACTTACTGTAATTGAATTTTATTTTATGTTCTTAGTCATTAATTTAATTTTCTTCTTGTGAGTTTTGTTTAATTACTAACTATTTTATACCAGCATCAATTATTACTTCATAATTTTCAAATCAAAATATTCCGAAAACGGTAAACAGTATCGCGTAAAATTGCGTAAAATTTTTTTTCTTCAACGCCCTGTATCTTGAAAACGGAGGGCGTTACAAAAATTTTTTACTTTTTTACCTTTTTTTTAAACACCCTGTATACTGCCGATCAACCTGATCAATCAGAAATTAGTTAACACCTAGTTGACATAAGGTCGATTTTACGCAGACATTGCGTGAAACGTAACTTTTACGTATGTTTAGATATAAAATGTGACATTTGACGTAAGACGTGACATTTGATATGAGATATGACGTGAAACTTAACATTCGACATTAAACGTGACATTTAACTTCACATACTGATATTTTACATAAGATATGACGTAATACGTGATGTTTTGGCGTTTAACTTGACATTTGTCGTGAGAAATGAAGTAAAACGTCATGTATTAATTCACATCTCACGTCAACATCACGTTTTATATCAAAATTTACGTGAAATATCATGTGTCTTAAGTCTGACATTCAGCTAACTAGTCGAGTCGTGTCGATTCGATTATGGCGGTCAAATATTGAACAAGAGCCAAGTTAACATCAAACTGTTATGGGCACACTGTATGTTTTGCTGGTAATTACAAATTAAAGAGCACATTTGTATATTTAATATTAAAAATGTAATGATCTGGAATGCTTACCTTTATATGGAGAATATACAGGAACGGCAATCACAACAAGGAACATACCGCTATTGTTTTCTAAATATTTGATTTCTGAAGCGTCCGTAAAATGTTTAAACTTCACAGTGAGCTGGAACGCTTGATAGGAGACTGCTTTGTCTACGACACCAAACCCAGACGATTTTAATCCTCTATATTTTCGAAGGCATACGTAAAGGCAATTTTTGTAATCTGAAAAATAAATATGTTACTTAACGATTTATCGATACCACTTTTTTATTTATGGATAGCTCCGTACTGACACTATGAAGCTATCTATTCGTTATTTGGCCCCATCAGCCAGAAGCACAAAGAAGAATCAATCAAATTGACCATAGAAAAATAAAAAACAGCTCACTACCATTTTTGGATGTATTAATCACAAAGAAGGATAAAGCATATGAATTTAAGTTTAGAGAAAACCAAGCAGCATTAACAGATATTTAAATGATCACTTTAATTACAACATAAATATCAAGAAGGGAATCATGAAATCACTATATGATAGATCCCAAAAAACCTGCTCTAACGAAAATGTATTCGAGGAAGAAAAAAACCCGCCAACGAAGATTTAACAAAAAATCATTATGCAGTGTCATTTATAAGCAAGAAATTTCACAAGATTGATGAAAGGAAACAACAAAGTACCAAAAATAATGTCAAAAAATTGAAATATTGTAGCAACCTGATGACTCGTCTAATCTTTATAAGAAGTCAAAGAAGCTGCAGGAATCTATAAACGTAAAAGATTAGAATTACCAAAAAAGGAAATCAGGAAGAGCTATGTAGAGGAAACATATGAAGATGAAAGAAACGTATTGTTACCTAATGTAGCCAGTAGCACTGGACCTCCAATTACAATTAGTGAAGGAGTAACCAGAAAACCAGTATAAACTGAAAAGCAGTGACGCCAGATAAGCTTCACCTGTAATTCCTAAAAATTGTGAATAAAATAATATATGGAAAATATAAAGAATGTTTTAAAGAATGTTTTTTTGGGTTCTTGTCTCTCATAGTACGTTCAAAAGCTTAAATCTACACTAACCTTTGTACTTTCCTTCGGAATCCACCAAGGGAAAGGCGATTCCGTTAGTGACTTGACTAGAAAAGGTTTCTCTATCTTTGGGGTGCACGAAATCGATGAAGGATCTGCCCAGCCACATATCTTTGGGGAATCCCAAAACTGTGGTCAAGCTTGGAGTCGTATATAACACCACGCCATCGTACATGGATATAACGCAACAGAAACTGTCCTGGAATAAATAGATTTAATTTATGAATAAAAATAGATAATTATTTTCGTCAAATAAATTTTTTAGACTACTCAAATCGAACGTAATTTTTTAAAACAAAGTAAACATTTATAGTTATCGAAAACTATAGAAATTTATACAAAATGTGAGAGCCAATGATTATGTAAATTATGAATTGTCTGTATATTTCGAGCCAAATGTATTCCTGTTGTTCTTCTTCTTCAGCAACGCTAAAGAGCTGCACAGATGTTGTGTTGAACCAGGTTCTGCGGTTTTTTAACCAGATATTCTTCGTTTTCCCAGACTTCGCTTTCCAACTTTTTTTCTCTGCAGAAAGGAAAGAAGAAAGATAGATGCCACTGAAATGTTCTGTTGGAGAAGACTATAACGAATTCCGTGGACCGACCACAAGACAAATAATTTAATTTTAAATCAGCTCGTCAGCAAACGGCTCTACAGCAAAGTCAAATTTTACCAATTAAAATACTTTGGAATTAAAAGAGCATATCCGATAGGATTAGTGTAATTAGAGTAAAGAGAACATTCCAAAAAATTTCATTTGTAAATATACACGCCTCTTCGGAAAAAAAAGAATTGGAAACAAACTCTTACTGAATAAGTATATGAAAGCATCTCCAAGTATAATGTCAAAATAGTTCTTAAAGATGCCAATGCCAAAATATGTAGAGAGGACACATTTATGCCTACGATAGGAAGATGCAACTTGCATTTAACAACGAATGAAAATGGTCACCTGCAAACCGATTTTGCAGAGAAAAAACCTTGTATTAAAAATTACCTACTTCCAAAGAAAAAAGATTGTTCAGACTTTTTATTATTTTTTAAAACGGCAACCGTGGCAACGCTGTGCTTGCTTAGGTGCGCATTAAAAAAGACAGTGTGCAACTGAGTGTGTACAAGTGACTTAAGATGAATAAATGTACATAGTTATGTATTTCTTCAAATTCAATTAAACAACAGTCCAGCCAATTCAATACTTATCCGGCTCAAAGGACCAAAAATATGTATGTACTTTTCTTTGGTTCAATGGTATAAAATAAAAACAATGGTTGGACTGTAGTTTTAATTGAATTAGAAGAAATACATAACTAGGTACATGCATTCACCTTAAGTCACTTGTACACACTACGTTACACACCCTCTTATTTAATGCGCACCTAGGCAAGCACAGCGTTGCCACGGTTGTTGAAACTATGTCCAGAGAATCAATTTACTTAAATCTCTTGCTGTTTACTCTTGAGAGGAGCTGATGAAAAATCTCTTCTTAAAATATATAGAGCGTTAATCCGCTCTAAACTAAACTATGGTAGTATTCTTTATATGATTTAGTAGCTCCTCATTTAAATCTTAATTCTAAATACGTCCCTACGACTATGTCTTGATGCTTTCAAATCAAGCTCCGCTGAAAGTTTTTATGTTGAATCATCAGAGCCATCAGTCTATGTAAGAAGCAAACAACTTGTACTTTAATACTTTGTAAGAATATCAGCAAACCCATGTAACCCGGTAATAAATCTAATAAATCCCATAGAGCCTCCCTATCAAATGCATCCAATCACACCCTCATGTTACCACAAATATTATCTCCTTTATTGGATTCTATCAACCTTCTAAGTACTACTACTATTTATACCCTAAGACAGCTCCATGGATGCACAATCTTTCAACATTCAATACTGATTTATGCAGATTCAATAAAACAGAAACCACAAACTGAATCCTCAGAAACTCAACACAATTTGATGAAATTTTATACACCGATGCGTCCAAGAATAAAGACTATTGTGGCTGCGCTGTGTCCACAATGACGATAGCAATAAGCTCTGTGCAACTTCCTACAAGCTGTAGTATTTACAATGTAGAATTATATAGAATACTTCGCTATTTGTACTGATTCTCTGTCCTCGATTCATTTAATGCATCTTCTTCACAAAAACCAATAGTCCAAGAAATACATAACATACACATAACAAATACATATATTCTAACAAAATAGTCAAAATGATCTGGACCCATCTCATGTTGGTATATTGGTTAACTTAGCCTTCAAAGAGTTCCAAACTCACACGGATCTTAAGATACTGACTAGAAAATTCTCAGCTCATTGTCAGACCTGTGGAATAAAACAAACACTAAGCTGCATGAAGTTCAACCCAACTTATCTCGTCTCAATGAACAGGAAAGAAAAATCAGTTATTCGTCGACTACGAATAGGGCATACACGTCTCAAGCATGGATACCTTATAGCATCAGAAAACCCTTCAGTATTTCACTACTGCAATACTCTCCTTTCCATCAAACACGTAATAATGGACTGCTGCCAGTATGATTCTTCTAGAAGCAAGCACAACTTGCTCGGAAATCTGAAAGACATTCTTAATGTTCCAAACCGTTTTGACTATGTTCTAAAATTTCATGTTTCTTTCAGCTAATCTAACCAGTGAAGAGTGTTTTATTGTTCAATTTTACCACTAATAATTTCATATCAAATATTTGTATGTATAATATGTAAACTGTTGTAAACTGTACCTGTGTGAATGACAATAAGCTGTCAAGACACGGTAATTATAAATAAAAAAATGCAATGTCTGATGCAATTATATGGTGTGCAATTCGCATGAAATGGTGATTTTGTACTGGCATTAATTACTATTTACCATGAGAACTATCTTATACTTAAGGCGCAATATACTATATGGAGCTTTTAAATTCGAAGATCTAAAGGAGATCTATAGTTTCTCCAAAATGCTGAAAAGAGTATTTCCACACATTTGGCAATCTATAACCAGAATATTTTCTTCTCCTCGTCGTAGTCTCTCAGGAAGAGACTTATTTAGATCAATTTTATATATTAATGTACATTAAGAACATACAAAAACAATAAAAAGGAACAAATATGCCTTACCTCTGCATGACAAGTGTACACTTTTCCGGTCTCTACCGATTTGGTCTTGGCTTGTGCTTCGGGCTGTGGTTCTTCATTTTCTTTCTCCTCGGTACCTTCCCATTCCACTCCCAGGTTGACGGTGACTGTTTCGTCGGTGTTGGGACATAAAGTTGGCAGTGGTGGTGTCTTTGCTAGCGTGAAAAAAACACGGACATACCACGGCCATTGTGTTAACGGTATCTCAACCCTTGCACCGAGCAGTTTGGTTTGGTGTAAGAGATTAGATAAGCAGGTTAATAATAGGATTTAAAGAGTATTTAATGTTTTAATAATAAAATGTAGCAATAGTATATTAGCATGCGTATGCTTGAGTGTGTTTTTTGTGTGCATGTGAAATTGATTTACAAAAAGTGCTGTAATTTTTGTAAATCTTGTTTTAGAAAGCAAGTTAGTGAAGCAAAATTAACAAAACTAGAAGCAGAAGGAAAGTAAATAATCTTTGTAATAATAATTTATTTAAAATGGTTATTATTAGCTGTAGTTGTTCCGATAGGTAATTGAATTTAAAAATATACGCAATTTAAACCTTTTAGTCATCTATGCAAATAAAAAAAGTTTGATGTAAACAATGAATAGAAAGACAATAAACAACAAAAATATTGTAGTCCCTAGCTCTCAGTAAAACAAATATAATATGGAATATAAAGTAAGCACAAAAAACACAATCTTTATAAGAAGTCCCAGTCCAAAGCATGCAGAAATATAGACCAGGAAAAATGGATTAAAAATGGAGTTAATTAAATTTTTAAACCAAGTACAATAATGTAAATATACCTCTGAAAGAATAGTAAATAGATAACCTCGATACATAAAAAAGGAGATAAGAAGAAATGCGGGAACTACAGAGGCATCAGTGTGATAGCATGTATGGGCAGGTTATATGGAAAAATACTGAAAGAAAAACTGGAAAAATCTATCTCAAATAAAATCAGAGAAGATCAGGCGGGGTTCACGGCAGGAAGATCTTGCATAGACCACATATATACACTCCAACAATTAATTGAAAAAAAAAATGGCAAAAAATTGACCAGTACACATGGCATTCATAGATTTAAAAAAAGGCATATGACACGGTCCCCAGAAAATAACTATGGAACACCATGAAGGAAATCGGAATAACTCAGAGGTTACTAGAAGCCGTAAAAAACCTTTACAACAACAAGGTAAGAGTTAAAACCGGCAATAAATACTCCAACGAATTTAATACCACAAAAGGCTTATTGCAGGGATGCTCTACATCTCCGACACTGTTCAAGATATTCCTCGAACAAATATTAAAACCATGGAAAAGGAAATGTGAAGGGATGGGAATACCAATCCGCGACAACTTCTTGTACACATTAAGCTTTGCAGATGACCAAGTGGTAACGGCTCAACATGAAGAAGATCTGTGCTATATGCTCCGAAAATTAGAAAAGGAATACACAAAAAATGGACCGGAAATAAATCTAGAAAAGACCGAATATTTAACAACAGAGCAAGAACCAGTGACAAACTTGGAAATGGACGACAATAGGGAAATTAACGGCACTGACAAATTCAAATATTTAGGATTCATACTCTCAAAAAATGGAACCACCGAGCAAGAGATAACCAGTAGATTAGCACAGACAAGAACATGTATTAAACAAATGAACGGGGTACTGTGGGATAGACAGATTACGAGAAATACATAGAAGAGAATTTATAACACCTTGGTATGCAGTATAATGACCTGTGGAGCAGAGAATTGGGTAATAAATAAACGAAACAGGTCCAAAATCACAGCAACTGAAATGGAGTTCATGAGAAGAAGCTGCAGAGTGACAAAAATGGATCGCATCAGAAATGAGGAGATAAAACGAAGAATGGCAATAGAACAAGACATACTCAGCTACATCGAAGAAAAACGTTTAATTTGGTATGGGCGTGTGAGAAGAACAGATCATGCAAGGTGGATAGCAAAGATTTCGGATTGGAGCCCAATAGGGAGGAGGAAAAGAGGTAGACCCCGAAGATCATGGAGGGATGAAGTGGACGAGGCCATGGAAAGACGAGACCTTAGAGATGGAGAATGGCAGAACAGAAAGGACTGGAGACGTTGGCTGAAAGAAGGCAGGCGGCGACAGCTGTAAAAATCCTTGCATAGATAGATAGATAGAATAGTAAATGCAAAAGTTAAACTGGATGTCAACCTCTGAAGCACCAGAGAACAACAGAGTTACCACCACAAGGGAAAACTTCTACGAACACCTTCAGACTGTAATAACGAGACCAGAAATGATGAATATATAATCATTATGGGTGATTTTAGCGCCCGTGTTGGCAATGATATAGTTCCGGGAATAAAACAGCGATATAACGAAAATATCAGAAATGAAAACGGATACCTTCTGACGGACCTCTGCCGCATAAACGAAATACGTATTACTAATACATTTTTCTCCCACAAAGAACAGTACAAATACACTTTTGAAAACAGTAGAGGGCAAAAGATCTATAATAGACTACAATCTGTAGACTAGAGAGTTACAGCCCTCTGAAATCTTGGATATAAGAGCAGTAACTTTACCCAACCAGATGTACAATAGAAATAAATGGCATCAGTATTGAACAAGTAATGGAAATAAAATATCTGGGAATTACACTGTCCAGCTATGGAGACCTGAACAAAGAAGTGAAAGATCAAGTACAAAAGCAATTAGACTGGCAGAATTCCGTAATAACACTATATGGTGAAACAGACACATTAACACTGAGATTAAGTCAAGAATTTATAAAGACAGTGTAAGACCAATAATGACATATGCCTCAGAAACAAGACCCGACACAGCCGCAACGCAAAGGCTACTGAAAACGGCAGAGATGAGAGTACTGAGACGAATTACAGGAAATACGCTGAGAGATCGAAAGAGAAGTGAACATATTAGAAGAAAATGTAACGTACAGTGTATAAATGAATGGACACAAAATAGAAAAAAGAATGGAGTAACCACATAAGCAGAATGGAGTAGACCCGTGTCGTCAAAATAGCAAGAGATAAGTCATAAGAGGTATTAATTAATTTTCTGTTAATGGTAACTCCCCCTTTGATATTATTGAGTGTGCTTTTGGAAATTTCTTCAAACATAAGTAAACTAAAGTGGCGATAAAACTCATCCCTGTCTAACTCCTCTACACATTTTCATTTCTCCTGACTGTTGCCCATCAATTTAAACTATGGCACTTGGTGTTCAATATAATGTTTGAAATATCTTTAGGATTTTACTGTCAATGTGCTTTTTCATAAGTATTGATATTAGTTTTTGATGTCTTCCTCTATCGAAAGCTTTTTCGTAGTCAACAAAGCACAAGTGTGAGTCAACGTTACATCACGACATCGCCGAATCAGTATCTTGATATAGTCCTTCATGAGTAGTCATTCCATTTCGGAACCTGAACTGCCTCTCACTAATAAATGGAGTTCTATATTTTTTTAATTTGCCATGACAAATTAAGGAAGCCAATAGTATACTTATTAAGGATACTTTTTCCGTTCTGATATGAGATTTCGAGTGTGATCTTTAGCTAGTAATGACTAATATGAAACGTTCTATGCATACCTACACCGTGCTCAATCGGAAAATCATCAGACAACCTCAATCAATGACCTTGATATAAGAGTGCTGGGTATACCAGGACTAAATTAAAGATTCATCATGTTTTGGCATCATTTATAGCAGACCTACCGAAGTCCCAAGTACTGTATAATTGTAAATTACGACCGCTGTACAATAGACAGCTTCCAGATAAAAAAATCTGCTTGTTATGGAAATCAATTGTATTCTTTTCAACCTTTATGGCAGATATTATTTAATATGTGAATTGTGTCAGTGCAAGAGGTGACAAAGAAAAAGGAACCAAATCTTGTGACTTTAAGGTTGAAATAATTGTTTTTTTTAGTAAAATTCAATTTCATATTGGAATATTTTTTTCTACATCTTAAAAGTTAATAATGATTTTACAAATAACTAGAAAGTACCAAAAAATTTATATTAATGAAATTTTACGTATTAAGTGTAAAAAAATCATTAAAAACAAAAATTTTAATTATTCTGTTAACGTGTCTTTATATAATTATTGAATGGCTATTACCTGTCACAGGTTCTAGCACCACCGGGCTAGGTTGATGTTCCGATATAATGTCGTTCAATTTTTCTATAGTAACAGGAACTTCTATGGCAATTTGGGGAATGACAGCCTCAACTCCTAAAATTTTATGAAATAAATACAATTAGAATTAAAATTATGTTTATATATGAGAGATGTGATTAAAAATTTGCAGGAATAATGGTTAAAAACTTAATTTGAATGTATTATAAATCATTCAACAATGATTAGGATTTTTTTTTTCTAGTAAAATTTATTCGTAATTATTTTGCTTTTTAAAAAAATTTAGTATGTTGTAATAATCTTCATTTATATCACTACTTTCTCAGATATAGCTGCTCGATTACTATTTCAGTCTTCTTCAAATTTTTTATTTAAGTAAAACTGATTATTGAAAACCGATTCATGCTACTTGTATAAAACAATATATTCAATATATTATCTTATTTTAGAACTTACCAATAAGAGGCTCAGGAAATATATCCTTCACGATTTGAACAGAACTGTTGAGACTTTCACTAGGAGTGAACGTCAACGTAGAACTACTAATGCTCGTCACTGTGGATAACAAGTTAATGGCTTGAATTGTCTTGTTTTTGTGCTCCTTCTCTTTGCTGCGTTTGGGGGGTTGCGGACCGATATCGACACTAAAAAAGAATTATTTAAATATGATATTTTGGTACTAATATAGATACTATTTTTGTGGATCCAAAGATCATACATTGTTACAGTAATTTACTCACCTTCCATCTGGAATTGTTGTTCCGCCACAGTATCCACTACTTCTGCTAGAGTTGCTACCACTATGGATAGATTTTGAACTTGCACTAAAATTGTTTAATAATACTTAGTAAATTTATCTTGCTAAATAACAGGTAGCAATTTTGCCGATGATTTAGAAAGAGTTTTTGAATTAAATAAATCAGCGATAACATCCAATTTTAGAAAATTGGCTAGCTGAAAATTAACGAGTGGCTGACTATCTGTCACAAGTTAATATCCGGTTCGAAGGACCACCAATGTTTATCCAATCACTAGAATACACGTAAATATTTTTGAATTTAAAATATAAATTAACTTAAAATTAACAGCGGTTGAAAGAAAATAAAAAGGTTATATGTAATGTGTATTACGTTTGAAAGTTTGAACTCGAATGCCTGCTTTTGGTAACTGTTTTAATATAATCGCTTAGAAGGGCAGGGGTAGTTAAAAAACATATAAACCACACTAGCGCACTCGCGTTTTTAGATATAATTAGCGTAAACAAGTTGGAATTATTTGAGGCGCTGGCTAGAATAAGGGCCTATAGGCCTATGGGCCCTGACTCTTTTAGGATAATGGTTTAAAAAAAGAACAAGGCACTCTTCTAGCAGGTTGTACGGAATTAGGGGAGCCTCCAGAAAGGTATAGAAAGACAGAAAATCTCAAGATTAGCAGACAGTATCACTGGAAATACAATCTTAAAACTTCTGGTTGTAATGTGCCCGTGTGTCGTTGCTTTTTTGTTGACTTATATCAAGTAAGAGTGAAGCATGTAAGAATATTACAGGAAAAATTGTTCAGAAAACTCCACTTGATGAAAAACGTGGAAAACACGGAAACCAAAGAAAAATTTCAATATCTTTTCATTTTACAACGGTAATAATCTTATACCAAACCACCAGTTCAAAATAAAAATATTTAGGACAAAGCATGGAACATTTTAATAGTTGTACAGAATGGTACAAAAATCTTACGTGCACTAGAATAAAAATTCCACCGAATATAACCATTTAAATTATGTCAAAACACATCTACCACAAGAAAGCTTATTGGAACGTGTCCTCTATGTAACTGTAGATCTTCCACCTAATAACAACACAGAAATAGCTGATTTCTTAAACTACATCTCAGTCCTAACTCTCCGTATTTTATTTTCACAAAACTATAAAAAAGGTATAAAAACTACATCGGTCAAACGGGTAGAAATTTTAACAAACGTATAGCAAAACACAAAAGGGCTTTAAATAATAGAAAAACAGATTCTACGTATTCACCTTCCGGTCCATTATCATTCTTTTAATGACGAATTTCAAATTCTTCACATTCAAAATAAAGGCCTTAAGCTATACGTTTATTAGAATCTATGAAAATTAACACAATAAAAATACAGATATAATGCTGAATGACCACTTGAGTTAAACAATTCTCCCCTCCTCAACTTATTCAGTTGAAGACTATAAAGCGTAAACTCATACCAAAAAATCGATCAATTGAAAAAGGTACTCTGCCGAAACAGCTGCAGTGATAATAAATTATATTAAATTTTGTGGAAGTGTTGAAAACAAACGTTTTTAGTGTTTTATTATAAAATGAATTTCCATCAAGCAAAGGTCGAATTCATTACTTAAAATTAAAGGCAAACGGCACTAGTATTACAAATAAATAACTGTGGAGTTGTATAAAGTGAAGATATTTACCTTCTTTGGGAATTACTCTGAGATAGCGCGT
>NW_027314018.1:0-18235 GCF_040954645.1 Diabrotica undecimpunctata
CGCGCTATCTCAGAGTGATTGAGCATTTTGATCGTTTTTTGTGAAAATGAGATAATATTTTATCTTTTTTTGTTGTTTTTTATTAGTTTTTTTTTGTCAAAATTTGCGTTAATAAAAAAATATTCGAATAGAGTGATTAATACAGTTTGTAAATCAATTCTCAGAGTTTTTTATTTTGGATCATGACATCTGGCTTAGGACGAGTAAGTTTGGCAAAAAAGCCTATTAGAAATCGCTTAGAAAATGGTTCGATGAACTATCTATTGATGACCAAGAAGACTTTTTTAATGTATCAGATTTCAGTAACGAAACATTCTAGGAAGATAAAATAAAAGAAGGCCACTATTTTTTCACTTTTGAGCAAAAATATGTTCCTTCAAACCATGAAGAAGAGACGCGCTATCTCAGAGTAGTAAACCAAGACTGTAATTAGAGCAGACATAATGTGCAAAGTAATTATGTTACAGACATAGTTAATTATATAAAGATAAAACTGTTATAGATAAAAGGCCGAAGAAGCAAAAAAAGCTGTAAAAACGCCTAAATATAACAGTATAATCAAATTACCAGCAAGTCGGTTGGGTAATATTCCTGATGTTGGTTAAATTTTGAACCACCTATTCTACAACCAGATACTAAATAAAATCGTGTAGTAGACAAACGAAAAGGTTCAGTTTACAGGTTCTGAGGGCAACGTTCAATTAAATTTTGTATGCATAACACACAGACCTTTCTTCCACTTTACCGAAGCCACTATTACTACAGAGCATTCTATTTTTCCAATAATTACCATGTCACAAACAAAGTCTATTTCTATACAGTCTAGCTAGAGCCCTAAACATTTAAACAAGTCTGAATATCATATAATAATAGAGAAAATCGAACAAGCAATACGAAACGCAAAAAACGAAAAAACTGTAGGTCCAGACGAAATACCTGCGGAACTACTGAAATGTCTAGACGATGAAAGTCTACCTGTACTTCTGGACCTATTTAATGAAGTATATAAAACTGGAAAAATCCCACAGGAATGGTTGGTGTCCACCTTTGTAGCAATACCAAAAACAGTATATGCCAAAGATTGTTCAGACTATAGGACAATATCACTAATAAGCCATACCCTTAAAATATTTCTAAAGGTGATTCATGGAAGATTATATAGAAAACTAGAAGATGATATGGATGATACTCAGTTTGGGTTCCGCAAGGGACTGACGCGCTATCTCAGAGTTTTGCTTTTAATGTCCTCTCTTAAAGATGCTTAGATATGAACCTAGATATTTATTCCTGTTCATCGACTTCGAGAAGGCATTCGACAGGGTCCGACATGAAAAACTAATAGAAATACTGAGAAACAAAGATATAGACAGACGAGACTTACGAATCATTAACAATCTGTATTGGAATCAAAAGGCCAATATAAAGATAGAAAAACAAAAGTCCAAAAATATAGATATAAAGAGAGGAGTAAGACAGGGCTGCGTTCTGTCACCATTACTGTTTAACGTGTATAGTGAAGCCATATTCCAGGAAGCGATAGCGGATCTGGGTGATGGAATCTCTGTAAACGGAAGAATAGTAAATAACATAAGATTCGCTGATGACACCGTTATAATGGCAGACACCCTGGAATCGCTACAAGAATTGGTAAATAGAATTAACGATTATTGCATTAGATACGGACTAAAAATAAATAAGAAAAAAACTAAATTTATGATTGTCTCAAAAACGCAACATGGAAATGAAAGATTAATGATAGAGCAAACCCAAATATAAAAAGTAGTAGAGACATATAAATATCTGGGAACCTGGGTTGATGACAAAAATGACCAAAGCAGAGAAATCAAAGTCCGAATTGAAACTGCAAGGCAAGCATTTGTGAAAATGAAGACAATGCTTACCAACAGAGACCTTCAGTTGCATCTCAGATTGAGGGCTCTAAGATGTTACATATTTTCTATCTTATTATACGAAATGGAAGCTTGGACATTGAAGAAACAACACATAAGGAAAATAGAAGCGTTCGAAATGTGGTGTTACAGAAGAATATTAAAAATTCAGTGGGTTCAAAGGATTACCAATGCTGAGGTACTACGACGTCTAAATAAGGCGACGTCTAAAAAGAAGAAAACTAGAATATTTGGGTCACATAACCAGAGGAGAAAAATATGAGCTGCTGAGAATTATTATGCAAGGAAAGATCCAAGGAAGAAGAAGCATAGGAAGAAGACGCATCTCCTGGCTGAAGAACCTTAGAGAATGGTTTAACTGTAGTTCACTACAACTTTTCAGAGCAGCAGCCAACAAAGTGACCATAGCCGTTATGATATCCAACCTCCGATAGGAGATGGAACTTTAAGAAGAAGAAGAATATCATATATACATCGTATGTTAGATGTCATACCCACCGAAAATAATAATCTGAGAGATGCCGATCTCATCTTTAGAACCGATAAACTAAATACAGAAGAATAATCTAACCTAAGACAGTTCAGGAAGTTTTAGGGGATATTTCATTATCCAGATAATCCATTAATATTTATTAACCAAATAAAGCACAATCTACGAACCAGAGACGAAGTTTCAGTCATGTCGGTATCCACACATCCATAAAGAAGAAGTCAGTAAGCAGATCACTTCGATGCTTGATCAATAAATCATCAGGCTGAGTCAGTCTCACTGGTAATTCACAATCTAAATCGTACCAAAGAAAGCAGATGCCTTAGGAAAAATTAAATGGCGAATAGTTGTCGTCTATTGAAAGGTTTACCAAGAAACCATCGATGACCGATATTCTTATAAACATAACGGACATTGTGGGCAAACTAGGGTGATGCCAATACTTTTCTACCATCGATCTAGCTAGCGAATTCCATCAAATATGCAGAAAACTGCATTTAACGTTGAAAGTGGCTACTATAAATATCTAAGAATGCAATTAGGACTTAAAAATGCACACTCAACATTCCAGAGAGTTATGGAGAATGTATTAAAAGGGCTTATAAAAGAAGTATGCCTAGTTTACATGGACGCCATTGGATTTTCAACTACTCTTCAGGAACATAATGGTAAATTTTAAAAAATACTAAAGGGATTATAATGTTGATTTTTAATTAGAGATTACAGAAGTCGACAAATGTGAATTTCTTAAGAAAAAATTTGATTTTATAGGTCACGTCGTAACCTGCTAGGGAATAAAACCAAACCCAACTAAGATCAAAGCAATCATAGACGATCCTATACCAAGAAAAACAAATGAAATTTAAGGATTTATAGGATTACTTGGTTAATATAGAAAATTAATATAGGATTTTACCAAAATCACAAAACCACTTAAGAACCAAAACCTTGCAAAAGATTATTGATTAATGAACCACTTCGGCAATATCCAGACTTCACCAAACCCTTCAACCTTCAAACTAATGCTAGAAACTTCGTTATAGGAGCCATCTCATCAGAAGGTCACATAGAAAACAATAAACCCACAGTTTATGCATCCAGACCTTTAAATGAATATGAACTGAATTCGAATATCGAGAAATAAATGTTGTGCAATGAAATTATGTGCGCTACTAAATACTTATGCCCATAAATTTTTGGGCGCAAATTTAAAATTTTATCCGACCACCGATCACTACAATGGTTATATTCACTCAATGATCCAAAATCAAAGCTTGTCAGATGGAGATTAAAGTTGAAAGAGTTTGACTACTTAGTTATATATAAACAAGGCAAATCCAACACAAATGCAATTGCTTTATCCTGTACCAACAATTCACACGAAATAATTAAATAGTGTAGATAAGAATATGAAAGAAATAATGAAACTTCTCTTGAAAAAAGGTAAATGATAGATCTATAATCAATCACCCCAGTTTTTTAACCGATCTAGAAGAATTTTTAACCGACCGAGCCAAAGAGTTTCAACAAATTTTTCAAGATAGTAAATTACAATCCGGCGAATCCACACACAGAGCAATGTTTTGTGACAAAAAAGAGAACGCATGTCCAATTGGAAAAAACCATCTTCCTAACGACATTTTCTAGTTTATCAAGAACTGTATAGATAAAAAAAAGAAATACGCTATTGTGTTCGAGAATGATAAGCTCTACAAATAACATGCAATATTCTACGAGAAACTTTCAAAATTTGCTTATTCGATTTTGTCAAATACAATAGCCTCCTAAAAGATATAAACAGTGTAGATACACAAAGAAAATTATAGAGAACTACCACCAAGGCAAAACCAACCACAGAGGAATTACCTAAACCAAAACCCAAATAAGAAAACGCTACTACAGCTACGCTAAAGAAAAACGTCGTAGAAGTTATCAACCTTTGTGATATGTGCCAGGCTAAATAAAAAGAAGAATGACAGAAATCCAATTAAGCCGAAGTTTATGGTAACACCAATTCCAACGAAACCATTAGAAGTCATTAATATGGACACATTTTAAGCTAAGGGACAAAATGTCATACAGTAATTGATGCATTTTTGAAATATGGCCAAGCATATAAATAACCTAAGTGCCTTGATGCTCTTCATCACTCACCATGGACTACCACACATGAAAATCGCAGATATTGAAACCGAATTCAATAACGGCCTTATGCAGGAATTTGCCGATACACACAAAATTTCCATTTACTACACAACACCAGACAATCCACAATCAAACGGAATAATAGAACGTTTTTAATCCACAATTTTAGAACATCTACGAATACTTACAAAAAAAAGAAAGACTCTTACTATCAAAGAACGTAATATATGATATGCTATTTTGGGATATACCCACTCCATTTTTTCGTCAACAAATAAAAGCCAATCGAAATTCTCAATAGTCGTATTACTCCGTAAGATCCATTCTACATTGATATTATTAGAACCCTAACAAATAATTATACCCAGAACCACAGATTAAAAACAAAAGAAATCTACAATAAAATAAACAGACAACTATAACAAACTAAACAGAAAAATATCGAGAAAATAAATTAAAAAAGACCAATAACTTGAACACTAGAAAAACAGTAAAATGAAACAAACTTCAGACTTCCTCGATTTTCTGACCGAATTGTGAAAAATAACAATCTGGTAACCATTGACACTCAAGATACACGGATAAATAAAAAGCACATCAAATACCAGCCAAAGACTAACGCTAAAACTGCTTTACAGAGATGTACCTTGGTAGTTGACCAAAAAGTTGAAATTCAAAACCTGAAGGACAATCCAGAGATCCTCCCAGTTAAACTTGGACTAGCGAGAATACAGACAAGTACATTATTTAATTCAATATTTCCACCTAAAACGCATCGCAGAAGTAATTAAATCGATAGAATCTCACTACATTACCACCAACAGAGCAATAGAAAATGGATTAAGCTAACCATATTTTGCTAGCATACAAAACTTTGATAAAACTGTACAGTACCTTTACCAAACAGCGAAGGGGAAACTAGACACAATTTTTTTTAATATTGTAGAAAAGTAGAAGTAAAAGAGGACTTATAAAAGAATTTGGAAGTATAATAAAATCTATTTCTGGTAATCTAGATCAAAAAGATGCAAAAAGATACAACACTCTTAGTAAATCACTTGAAAATAACCAACAAAATATTATTACCAACATTAATAGCCAACTAGACCTCAATAAGAGTATAATAATATAATTCCCTACTTATACAAAATTATTTATTTTATTAATCGTATGGCATACAATAAGAACACATATTTAAAAAGCAATATAAAACATTACATGGAGTATTACAAACAAACATCTAATGCATTAATATAGTCTAAAACATTTTCGGTCGCATTCAGGAACTCGTCAAAAACTCCAGGGAACCGCCTTGGGGGGCATTCTTCAACAATGTGACGGACGGTCTGTCGTTGCGCACCACAGTCACACTCCGGAGTAAGGGCTTTTTCCCATTTATGCAAGCTGTCAGCACATCTACCGTTTCTTGTTCTTATTCTGTTTAGCGTTGTCCATGTACTCCGGGTCAGTTCAAAGCCTGGCGATTTCTGATCGATACAGGCCATTTGCTGTGCTTCCTGTGGTGAGTCGCGCTCCGATTGTCTTCTCCAAGCGTTAGTGAGGTCGAAATGTTCCTGATGTAAGGAGGTGGCCCTTAACATGACAGGATAACTGGAGCGCAGTCTGTTCATTTCGATATCACGCCTATCATGGTGGATGGGTAGTTGATGGTTAGACTGGATTTTTCGATATTCTCTGAGAAGGGAGTGACTTCTTCGTAGTTTCGGCGGTGGAATGTGACTCAGGATGGGAAGCCAATAGTTGGGTGTTGGTCTAATTGTACCTGAAATCATTCGCATTGTCTGGTTTAATTGGGTGTCAATAATCTTCGTGTGTTTGCTATTGAGCCATACTGGGGAAGCATATTCAGCTGTCGAGTTTTCAAGTCCGATAGCAGATGATCTGAGTACGGAGTCCTGAGTGGTACCACATAGCTTTTGGATTATATTATTTCGCGTTTTCAGTTTTGCTGCCGTTCTTTGTAGGTGTTCTTTAAAACTTAAAGTTCTATCAAGAGTCACTCCAAGATATTTTGGTGTTGAGTTATGAGTTAGTAGTCTGTCTTCAAAGTGAACGGACAGTTTTTTGTTGGCTTGGGCATTATTTAGATGAAAACAGCACACTTCGGTTTTCGTCGCATTAGGCCGTAGCCTCCATTTGCGAAAGTATTCTCCCATAATGACAAGGTCATCCGTTACTATTGTTTCTGTAACTGCCATGTTATTATGTCTTGCTGCAATGGCCCAGTCGTCAGCGTAGCCAAATTTCTGCGAATTTGTCCTAGGTAGGTCCGCGATGTATAAATTAAACAGTAAGGGTGCCAAAACAGATCCCTGTGGCAGTCCATTGCTGAGCTTCATTTGGACACCTTTTGAGTTGCCCATTGTGACTTGGAAAGGTCTGTCGGTGAGTATGCTATCAATGAGTCTAGTTATCTTTTGACACGGGATGGCACGGATTAGTTTGCAGATTAGTCCTTGTCTCCAGACGGTGTCGTATGCAGCTGATAGGTCAATGAAAGCAACGGATGTTTTTTGCTTTCTTTGAAAACCTGCTTCATATGTGTTGTTAGGGATAGGATCTCTTAATATTGTTCTGAAGCTATTTTCTTGTGGCATTTTAAATTAATTTATATTTAAATGGGAATAAGCCACAATTAAAGGTTAAAATACGTTTATTGACGTTTCAATTTCCACTTCGGAAATCGCTCTCAAAATATGTATTTTGAGAACGATTTCCGAAGTGGAAATTGAAACGTCAATAAACGTATTTTAACCTTTAATTGTGGCTTATTCCCATTTAAATATAAATTAGGGATAGGATCTGATCTGTGCAGCTGCGGTTAGGTCTGAACCCTACTTGCTCAATAGGTATCAATTAAAATCTGCTATTACTAATTCTGTTGTAGATTAATCGTTCCAACAGTTTATAGACACAGCTCAGCAGTGCAATCGGTCGGTAGTTTTGAGGCTGATCATTTGCCTTTCCCTGTTTTAATATGGCTATAATGGAGGCCCTTTTTAGTGGGGGGGGAGTGGGGGATTTCCCCTGATTTTATCATATCTGTATAGAAATCAACCAGCCATTTCCTAGCATATTTGCCACAGTGGAGTAAAAATTCTGGATGAATTTTATCGAAGCCGGGTGCCTTTCCAGATTTAACTTCTGATATTGCTGAGTTAATTTCTTCTAGATTAAACGCTTCAGAGTATTGAGATGTAAGCGGGCATTCAGACTTCAGTATTTTTAGTTCTTGCTTTACTTTGGTGGTGTGGTCACGATCTCTAGGTGCTCTTGAGGTAGCTACAATGTGGGAGGCCACGTTGGGAACTATTGGTACTTTATCTCTAGTTGTGTGTCTGCTACTACCAAGTTTTCTAAGTAAGGACCATGCTTTTCTGCTTGATTTACTAAAGTCTAGTTTTTCCACAGTTTCCATCCATTTTTGTCGTCTGGCTGCATCAACGAATCATATACAAAGAGGTAAATAAAACTAAAACTACAAAAAACAATTACATTTGCAACAATCAAAACTTAACACAACGGTCTTACCAAAGCTGAAAAAATAAAACGGATTGTGCAAACTATTCTTGCAAACTACCCTGAATCACAGATTCCCTATATTTAAGAAGAAGACCTAACCAAATATTATGAAATCATAGACATTGATGGTTACTACACGAACCACACCCTTGTTTTTATTTTATTTGTTGTATTTTTTGTTGTATTTTAGTCGTTGACGTACTTCCTCCTATACTCACTCTCAACTACATATCTCCAAAAATTATAGTATACAACTAAGAAAGAATATATATATTAATTCTCTTACGATGCCCCTTAAGTAACGCAGTTCTACCATAAAACCAAAAGAACGTGACATATCCGAAAATGTTAAAATTGTTTTTATTCTGATTATTAAAACTAATTTATTTTTAAACTTTAAACAAACTTATAATTTTATATATCAATACATAATGTTTATATATAAAAAAACGTGTTTGGCAAATAAATTGAGATGTTAAAAAAACCTAAAAGTAATTTCTTTTTTATTGCATAAAGGAAAAGAAAATTAGCCTTTTTACCATTATTGCCTGAAGATAAAGTTCTAAAAATTCATTAATTTTTCTCTCATCCACTTACCCATCAAAATTTCCTGGATGCGATCCTGTATGCTTTTAGCAAAGATGGATCTCCGTAATTTTTATTTAAATTTTCTCCCCCATTAGCTCACATCTTAGACATTTATTTGAACTCATTACGTGTTTAATTTACCATTTATATAAAGTTCGTCTGCTCCCGATAAAAGGAAAGGTTTACTTCCACAGATACTTTATAACTTCAGTTAGTATATAGTATAATATTTGTGGAAAAATTACATATAAAACTAATTTATAGTAATATCATTAAAATGAAATTATAAAAGTATTGGTAATAGTAACTTTCTTTTAGTATAAGTATCATAAAACTTATTATATATATATATATATATATATATATATGCATAAATCTATGTGTATATATATTTATATATATATATATATATATATATATATATATATATATATATATATACAACTTCTCCAAGAAATTAACGCACCCCTTCAATAAATCAATTTTATTTGTAACCAGGCAAAGAATAAAAAAATACAACTCCACCAGATTTATTCTACATTTTATTAGTAATTATAACAATTTGTCTAATCATCAGAAAATGTTGAAGTACAGGAGGAAAAAAAACGGAAAATTAAAAAAAAAAATAATAATGAGAAAAGTAAACTAAAATATAAAAAAAGTCTTAAAAGTGTTTCCACCTCTACTACGTATAACAGCCTCACATCGTTGGCGCATACTTAAAAATTAATTTCCGTGTTTCATTTTGGTCTAGTTCTCTCCAAATCTGGATCAGCGTCTCTCCCACTTCCTGTAAGTTGTTTGGTTGGATCGGTGTCGCTCTTAATCGCCTACCAAGGATATTCCAGATATTTTCAATTGGATTTAAATCCGGACTATGTGCTGGCCATTCCATAGTGTTAATTTCTACCTCTTCTAGATAATTTCTGACGATCTGTGCAGCGTGAGGTCTGGCATTATCTTGCATTAGTAAGAAATTTTCACCGATATAAGGAGCGAATGGTACTACATGTTGCTCCACGATCTCCAGTATGTACCTTCAGCTGTAACCGTTCCATTTTTTTATCACAACTAGGTCCGTACGTGCGGTCAAAGAAATACCACCCCACACCATAACGGATCTTCCACCAAAAATGTGGTGTGTGAGATGTTACACTGAGCATATCGTTCGTTGGGTCGTCGCAACACACGAACACGTTTACCGTTATTGTACAACAAAATCGGGATTCATCAGTAAATAGCACTCTTTCCCAGTCAGCCTCTAACCAATTAACGTGTTCTCTGGCAAAATGTAGTCTCCCCCTTCGATGCTCTGCAGTTAATAGAAGACCTCGGGTGGCAATCCTAGGTGTTAAGTTGTATTCCCCTAATTCGCTGTCAAACAGTTTAAGTACTAACTTGTATAGAATGCACGTCTCGAAGCTGAATTTGTAGACTTCGATGTGCTACAAAACGTTGTCTTAAAAATCGATCTTGAATAGTGGTAGTTACCCGGTTTCGTCCTTGCCCTTGTCTGCGAGTATGATCCCCTGTTCCGAGGAATCTTTTTAACACCCGTGAGACGGATGTGTGGGACACATTAAACCGACGACTTCGGTAACTCCAATCTTCTTCCGACAGTATCACTGCTTGGGCACATTGATCTCGGGTTAAATTACGTGATTGACGCTCCATAATAAACACAATTTTAACAATAATCAACAATTAAGCAGTAGCCGAATAAAATTCGTGATCACTTGGAAATTACTATATTTATAGAATTAGTACATTTTGTGCTTCTTTTTGTTTTGTTGCAAAAAAAAAACTATAGCGATAAAACACAGTCAATAAATATAGAGTGTATGAATAGCATATACAAGGGGTTTGCAAAATATAACATTAAAATGAAAATTTCAATTAACGCTAATAAAATATTTTAATATTTCAAAGTGGTGCGTTAATTTCTTGGAGAAGTGTATATACAAACAACACAGTTTATTAGGGCTGCAGTCAGTAGGTTTGACCGGGATATTATAGAAAACACTCTTTTGACTTTTGGTCGAGCTTTCGGAATTCTTTTATTCCTTCTTCAAGATACTGTAATTAGAAGAATGTGTAAATATTCACAACATATCACAAATTGTCATTGCAACTTACTAGTCGTTGAGATTATTTGTGTTAAGCTATGACACTCAACATTAAAAACACACATATAAAATACAACATGTAAAATAATGGACAAAATACATTTTAAAATTTAGTTGGATAGTTAAAATTTTGTTAGTGACATCTTTTAATGGTGTGTTTTGACTGATCTATAGAGAACAGAAAAAAAAACAAAAATAGTATGATTAAAAAGTAATTAGGAGTTCTTGCTATTATATTAATGGAAGTAGTATATTAAACCTGTCTTGATAGTATGCAACATGTTTTGTATGCAGGTGTATTATGGTGTGTATATGTAAAAGTAAATCTTTATTTTATTTTTGATGTTTTGTCAGTAAGTAACAATAAATGTTGCTCAATTTATCTATGTCTGACCTTTTATTTATACAAGACGTATTGGATTTTATAAAACACATTTCCAAGAAAACACGTTTTGAATGGTTTTTTCCTTTGCCAAAATAAGGAATCTTCGAAATTAGAACATGCATTAACTTTAAAACATGAATTTAATTTCGAAGATTCCTGTATTCTGGCAAAGGAAAAAAAACCATTCCAAACGTGTTTTCTTGGAAATGTGTTTCATAAAATCCAATACGTTTGAAAGCAGACTGACTGTTGCAAAAAAATAAAGAGGACATAATAAGTGATGAAACCAAATTTTTGAAAAAGAGACGCACATTTTTAAGCGAAGGAAAGCGAAACATTGATGCGATGGTTTCAAAGAATTGAATAAACAAATAAAAAAGAGAGAGTAAAGAAAGATTTAAGGATCTACAAGAAAAACAAGGTAGAAAAAATAATAGAAAAGAACCTAGGCCTGAAATGGTAAAGATCAAACTTAGGAAAGCCTAAAATAATCTCATTAACCCATAAAGATGGAAAAGAAATAAAAGAAAATAACGAAATCCTTAAAGTTACTGTACTAATTTTTTTTTTTATTTTTCAATGTCCTTAACGTAAATATGGGGAAAATTCATAATACAAACTACAACATTGATGGTTGCTACTGTTATTTTATTATAATTTTAACTTATTCAATTTTAAATATTGCTGGCTACTGTCATAGTTAGACAAATACCTTAGTTACTTATACTTCTACTAGTTACTACTATTACTTATATTCCGTCTGGACCTGGGCTTTTATTTGTTTTAAGATGATTAATTGCATTTATGATTTCAGATTTCAGAATTGTTGGCCCTTCGTTGTTATTTTCCAATTTTGGTTCTTCTCGTATGTCGTGAAAATGAATTTTAATATAGTTTTCCCATTCTTTCAGTTTGTCTTCCGTTGATTCTAGCAGTTTGCCATCCGTGTTTAGCATGGTGTGAAAAGTCGTTCTCTTGGTAGTCGATGTAAACTCTTTTACCTTTTTATGTAAATTAAAAAAATCGTGCCTTTGTTGTAGTTCTTCTATTTCCACGCATTTTGTTTCCAGCCATTTCTCTTTTGCTTCGGGTATTTTTTTTTTGAATTATTCTATTTAGTCCTTTTGTATTCTCCGTCTTTGTCATTTTTTCCTTTGGATTCTCTTTGTTTGTTCATTAATTGTAAAATCTCTTCTGTCATCCATTCCTGTTTGTTTATTTCTAGGTGTTACTTTTAGATGTGTTTCCGTTACATTGTTCATTTGTTCTTTAATAGTTTTCCACAGAACGTTTATGTCATCGTACTCGCTAATTCTATTGTGGTCGTATTTCCTAAATTTTTGTTTAATTTTTTATTTACTGTCTGATGTATGGTGTCGTTTTTCAATAATTGGATGTCTAATAGTTGGTGTTGAGGTTTTTGTTTCTTTATTAGTTTCCATCTTGCGCGAACTTTTACAGGTTATCTTTTACAGATCCTGTAAAAATCTTTTACAGATTTTACCTTGCTTGCGAACAGGATTATGATCGGAATTGATGTCAGTTCCAGGATATGTTTTTGCACTGATGATTGTGATATCTTTTGTTGACCAATATGTAATCTATTTGGTTACGGATTACTCTGTTTTCATTGTGTTGTGGTGAAGTCCAAGTGTACAATCTGCGAGGGTGTAATTAAACCATGTATTTGGTCGCTACCATGTTGTGTTGTTGGCAGAATTCTGTCATTCCTCTCTCCCCTGTCGTTCCTTGCTCAAGTCCGAAGTCTCCAATCAATCCCGAAACTTTTCCTCTACCTAACTTAGCATTAAAGTCACCTAAGATAAATGACCTACCTTAGTTACACTGACTGCTTTGTTACGACTTTCGTCTTAACATGTCAGTATTGTCATTTCAATCAGTTGCTATAAACAAATCCTCGTAGACACTTTGTCTCAGGACCAGCAACCTCACGTAGAGTCTCACGTTGCCATGTCATCAATTCCACTTGTAACTTTAACATCATAATATATACGATCGAGTAATGTAACCTAAATTTAAATTAATAACATTTTAACGGGTTTTTTGCCCAAATATTTAGTGGCTCAAAACATGTACACCTAGTAAGCATTAACCACATTTTGTATTAACCTTGGTCAAAATTTGAAATTTCACGTTTTCTTTAATTAAAGTGGTTATATATTTTAGGACACACTGATGATGGAATATAGATTCCGAATACGTTTTGTAATTGTGATATAGCCCGATTGGGTGTTTTAATTATATACCTTTAATAAAGGATTTTCAATCTTTTTTTTTTAATTTATTTATAACAAAACTAAAGTATCTCCGGCATTTCAGTTATACGTTTTTAGATGGCTCTATTTGAGCTACATTCGAACAAAAATGAAGTAAATTGCTTTATTGGAAGCCGAGAAAATACAGTGTTTTACGTATAAAGATTTTGATATTTGAAATTTAATTTGCTTCGACCTTTGTTTTTATTCTTATAATATATCTTAAAGATATCAAAATTCTTATCGGGAAAGAGAAAAAAAAGGTAACGGTTTAAAAATTATCAACCTATTATTTATTTATAGCTTCGTCCGCAAATGCCGATCCACTTTGACCGATTGATCTCAGAAAACCACTCCTAATAATTTTTTTTCTTTTAAAAGAACTTTCTAAAGCCGTTTCTTGAATTTAATTTAAGCTAATAGTTTCCAAGGTAATTTTATTTGTTTTAAGGCCAAAAAATTGTTTTGGAATTTTAACACATTCCTGAGACCGTCAGAATAATCCACTTTAAATTATATAAAGTACGTTAGGTTAAGTACGTTATTGTAATAATCCAGTAAAATAAGGCAAAAGGGGGGCAAACCTCGGAATGAAAGATAATAAGCTGAAAATTTGCATACGTCTTTATTTTGATGGTATAAAACTTACCTCAAAAGTCTCATATAATCACGTGTCCGCGACTTAGATATTAAAGGTCAAAGGTCACGAAAATTAGTTTTTTGCAAATATCTCGTTCCCCTTACACTTTATAACATTTAAGGTGGTAAGAAAAATTGTAGAATGGAAAATTCTCTTTAATTTTTGTCTCAAGTACTTTTATGTACCTTCAACCCTTCTTAAGATAGAGCGCAAAGAGTGGGGGGACCGCTTACCTGTGTATACGGTAACGCGAAGTCAGCCAGTAGGATTCAATAAATAATAAGTTATATAGTTAATTATTCACTTAAAATACTATTATTATCATTAAATTTTTATTATTTATTATTTAATAAACTATATTTATAGATATTAATTATAAATACCCTCATTCTAAGAAACACATCTTATTTTTACACGCGTGTTTAGTGGATGTGATACGACTTCTGCTATTTATAGGCAAGGTAAAATATTGTTTATTAAAATGTTCGAAAAAAAATTACCATTTATATCAGTCACCTCAACTATTTCAACAAAAAAACTGCTCTGTACAAGAATTATTTGAAAATGGGAGTACGTATTTTCTTAGCAGCGTATAATGCTTCAACATCAGAAGACGATATAGACTCTTTTCGATACACCCAGTTCATCAAATCAACAAGACTCAATAAACCAGTGCAGTTATCAAGGACTTCCACCTTCAAGTGCAGCAGCTCGTCAGCATATCATTCGTGTCTATTATCAGACCCAAATTTGGTTGGGAAATGATTTAGAACCCCAAGAATTCAGCTGGGTAATGCAAAATGAATTTCTGGAACCAATAACAACATTATTACCGCCCTGCACCAGAAGAACTGCTGGAATACAATATTTTGCAATTGCAAGAAAGGTTGTGGTTCTAATTGCGGATGCAGGAAATCAGGATTGCAATGTACTTTAATTTGTGGGCAGTGTAATGGACAATCATGTCTAAACGCTTCATCAACTTCAGATTGATTTCAATGAAGAAAGTGAATATGCACTTGATATTCTTGAATATTTTTATTCTGATACTTTAATAAACGAGAATGATGATGATGAATCCGATATTGAGCAGTCAGAGGAAAAAGAAGAAGAAGAAGAAGAAGAAGAAGACCGATGAAGAAGAAATTAATACAAAAAATATTAACCATACATAATAAAAGAATATATATTATATTTGTAACTTTAATAAATCGATTAATTGGATTAATAAATAAATATATAATTTAAAAAAATAATAAATATGATTTTTTTCTGTATTTAATTAAATATAAAAATGATTCTTGTTGAATTCTGCACTTGATCTTAATTTATCGTATATATAGCTGTTAAAAAATATCCTTAAAGTTCATTTGAAATATTTCATTTAATATTGTATGTTTGTTAAAAATAAAATAAATATATTATAAAAAATATATATTTTATAATTAAAATCTATAAATATAGTTTATTAAATAATAATTATAATAAAAATTTAATGATAATAATAGTATTTTAAGTAAATAATTAACTATATAACTTATTATTTATTGAATACTACTGGCTGACTTCGCGTTACCGTATACACAGGTAAGCGGTCCCCCACTCTTTGCGCTCTATCTTAAGAAGGGTTGAAGGTACATAAAAGTACTTAAGACAAAAAATTAAAGAGAATTTTCCATTCTACAAATTTTTCTTTATCACCTTAAATGTCATAAAAGTGTAAGGGTAAACGAGATATTTGCAAGGAAAACTCATTTTCGTGAACTTTGACCTTAAATATCTTAAGTCGCGGACACGTGATTACATGAGACTTTTTGAAGTAAGTTTATACCATCAAAATAAAGACGTATTCAAATTTTCAGCTTATTATCTTTCATTCCGAGGTTGCATCCTTATTTTTACCGGACTATAAGTAAAAAAATTGGCAAACTTCTATATGTTTCAGATTTTGTTGTAAAATATTTAAAAAAAGTCCATTTAAAAAAAAAGATTTTAAAATTATTATGCAAAATCTGTTAAATCGATTTTACTGAAATTTGGACGTATGTTTATGTTACATAGATTTTCTGATCAAAATATAAAAGTCCTAAGTGTAATCTAAATGGTTGGCAAACATTGAATAAAAAAAGGCTTGTTCCCCTTTTTATTGTATTTATTGTTATTTTGCAGCAACGGTAATGAAGTAAAACATTTTTAACCAGCCATATCTTATAAAAAATTAAATTATTGGTTTTATTATTTTATTACAACTTTGCTCCAAAATGGATTGTTTTTAAAAATATAAGGAAAAATCTAGAAATAAGTCGATGTTTTAGTAATTTTTCAATATTTTAATTCTTTAATAATGTTTCGGATCTATTTGATTTGTGGAAGGATAAGTTAATTATTATTATAGAAATTATCTTCTAACCAATTCTAAAAATTCCGAATGCCACCTCTCACATTTACCTCAAAACAGATCCGCCCTGATCTATTTTGGCATTTATAATATTCACTTAAAACTAAACAGGTTTTTCACCTTATTTAATTTTAAATTGATCAGTTTTAAAAAGACCTGTATAACTACAAACTCTCACCTTTCACGCCAAAAAAAAAACTCAATAATATTTCATAGTGTGGGGAAGTGAAGGTTTTGTATTAAAAAACTAAAGCATTTACCGATCTACCATGGTTCTCCTACTAACACAAATTTAATAAAAGAACGGTCACTAAATATATAAATATTTTCTATATTATATAAATTTAAAATACTCTTATTGCCGTCAAGGCTTTAAATTCTTGTGCATCTAGTGCAGTTGAGGGAATACTCTAATGACAGGAAGGATATACCCTTTCCGGCTAAACCACATACTTCTAATATTTATGGAAATTCCAGACTTGGCCTTGTCTTTACCGGTCGGCTAGCTATCATTTTGCCTCTAAGATTCTGACACTGGCAAAAACTTCAATCCCTAAACATTCAGGACACTCAACTAACTAACAAAGACCCTCGTCCTTGTGAGGCAGCAGCTTTGAACATGATTTTACTTGTGTGGACAGTAGCGGCACTAAAATACTTGTGTGTATTAATGAAGTGTTTACTAAACTGTTTTATTCTTCATAAATACATAAATCAACGTTAGTTTTAAAAAGTCGTGATTGGTCAAACTCTCTTTCTTTTGACCTCAAAAAATTGTGTTCTCTATACAAAATATTAGTAGAAATTTTGACATTTTTGTATCTGGACCACAATATCTATTTTTTAGCCCTACGTGAATTGGTATGCTGGAGTTATCTCTCAAGAATTTTCGTATACATCTGGATGTCGACAGTAGTACAGCTTCTTCATGGTCTTATAGAGTTTTTCATTCAGATCAAGCTGTTTTAAATTTTTTTCTAGGAGGTTCTTTGAATGGACTTCAGTAGTATAAAGAATAATAGGTATTGTCTGAGTACTTTTCATTCTTTTTTCTCTTCGTATTTCTATTTAAATTTCCAGATCCCTGTAATTGGCGATCTTTTCATTGTATTTGACACGCAGATTATTGCTGTTATGTATCGCCTCATTACTTAATGCTTTTTTTTAATTCATTGTCTAGTATGAGATCTGGTCTATTATGCACCACTGTTTCGTCTGTGATTACAGTATGGTCCCATGTTCATTGCATCTTCTAAATTTTCTGTAGGATATTCCATAATATTAATCTTGTTACAGAGTCAAATGCCTTTTCCAAATATAAAAACTCTAGATAATCTATACTTTTTGCTCCAAAAAAATTATTTTTTTTTAATTACATTTTATATTTTTTTAAGTTTTGCTTTGCAATGCGAAAATTATTTTCAGAAAATTCTAGATGAGTCTTTGTTTTCCTTTTTTTTTTTGCTGTCTATTCTTTTATGACTATTAATGGGACATTCTCATTGGAATTTGTACTCATTATTAAGGCTTGTTTGCTTATCTGGGATCTGTCAAAGCCTCTGTTCTTAATTTGTGATTTATGCTTATTTATCCTGTCACTAGTGGACTTGAAGTTTGTCCCAGGCACACATTGTTGCATTCCACAAGGGATTTTATAATTTCAATTCTCTGATATGTGTTGTTGGGTTTGATTCTTTAACGAATAAATGTTTAGGGTCACTCTGAGATAGCGCG
>NW_027314019.1:0-18233 GCF_040954645.1 Diabrotica undecimpunctata
CGCGCTATCTCAGAGTCTGGAAGTAACTCGAGAAGACCCGGTCAAGGCCGTAGAAGGGTTACAACTCCTAATCAAGACTGGTTTTTGACACTTCGTACACTGAGACAAAGGTTTGTTACCAGTACTTCTCTACAAAATAAATTTTTGGATCGTTATAACTTTAGAATCAGCCAAAATCCGATTAGAAGAAGACTTGCCAAAAATGACCTACAACCTGGAAGGGCACCAATTGGCCCATTATTGACCAGAGACCATAGAAGGCAAAGATTGCATTTTGATCGTGAACATGTTGATTGGAATAATGACGATTGGGGAAACGCGCTATCTCAGAGTGAATCCAGGTACTCTCTTTTTACTGATGACAGGAGAAACCGAGTGTATAGAAGGAGAAGGCTATAGGGGAGGCTGGGGAACGCTAAGCACAGTGTAACACCGTAGGGACTGTACAGTATGGCGGCGACTCGGAAATGGTGTGGGGTGGGATTAATTTAGAGGCTCGTACGGAATTAGTTGAAATAAATCGCGGTCGGCTTACATCGCAGAGGTATATAACAGACATTTTAGAAGAGCCTGTCGTGCCATTTGCACTATTTATTGGGGATAATTTCATGCTTATGCAAGATTATGCCAGGCCACACACGGCAAGAATTGTGCAGCAGTATCGTCAGGAGGTTGGAATTCCTGCCATGAAGTCCTGACCTGAACCCAATAGAACATGTTTGGGACATTATAGGCAGACAACTACGACAACTACCTAATGCACCAAACACATTAGATGAACTGTTTTTGCGGTTGGTTGAAATTTGAGATCAAATTGATCAAGAATAAATTAAAACGATTATTCTCAGTATGAGAGATCGTTGTCAAACAGTAATAAATGCCAGAGGGGGCTATACTCGATACTAGTACACGGTACTAGTATTTTCTTCAACTTTAAGCATTTCAATTTGGTCAGTAATTTATAATGTTAGTTTGTTTAGGTCAGTTGTTTGTTTATATGTTTAGATTTATGTTGTTATATTGTTAATTTCAATACATTTTTTGTAAAAAAATAAGTTTTTTATTTAAGATGTTTGAAAACAACCATAAAGCAGAAAAGAACAAACAAAAATTTTTTCATTACAACTCAAAATAAGAATTTTAAAATTATGCGTTAATTTTGGAGCGCAGTGTATAAAACAGCATTCATAAATATTTTTATTTTACTTTAAATGTACAATTCAGCTTTGATAAATTGAGTTTAAGTTTTAAAATAAATTTAAGTTTAGTTTAATGTAGTGTACTCTTTAGTTTATCTTCACTTTTTATCTAATTTAATTTAATTTATACTTACTATAATCTTTTTTATATTATTTTATTATATATGCATTTCATTTTTTTCTTTAATTTAATTTAATTAAAAACTTTTAATTATTATATCATTTTAATGCATTTTATTAATAATATATATGTATTTTTTTAAATGCATCTTTATGTAATGTGAAAGTATGAAATAACTGACGATATGGCAACACTGACATCATTTAAGCGTACATTTAACGTCAAATATATCGGCTGTCCCAAGTAGAAACACTGTAAGCGCCAATTCGAAAATTGTTCACCAGAGCAGGAAACGTGAAGGGCTCTGCTTTTCAAATTTCTATTTTGTTTAAAATAAAAGTGAATACACATTAATATAGCATAAAATACTCTTGTTTTTTAGCAAATATTTTTATGTCTGTATTTTATGCCCTGACTAGGTTTTGAACACATACAGTGTTTTTATTTGGGAAACCTAAAAATATAAAATAAAATATCCCAATTTGCAATGATACTAAGTACTAAAAATTATACTTTATTCACGTTAATTTAACAAATATAGGTATAATTGGTTTAAAAACATTTTAATGGTCATTGTCCTCTAATTGCTGCAATCCACGGTTATGGAGGAGATCGTCCACTGCTGTCTCAGCGACCGACAAATTAAGCCAAAAGGATCTTCTGTTCTCGGGCATCAAAGGAATAAGTTTCTGTATTATTTCATCTTTTTTGCTTTTACGAATACCTCGTACGTTGGTGCTTTGTGTAAAATTTGACACCACGAACCTGACTTGCAGGAAATCAAGCTCCTGATAGTTTTCATCTTCGAAGTTGGTTTTGAATTTAAGGGATCTAGAGCCTCGTGAAAAGTTAGCTTCTACTATGGGATTTATTAAAAATGTTTTCAAAGGATCATTTTCATCTCCCTTTCGATGCTGCCGTTTCTTTTTTAGCCATTGGAATGAAGTTTGTACTTGAAGTACATTTAAATTTTTTCGTGATTGTCTTATAACAGACAATAAATCTTGAAAGTCAAATACATCTCGTGCTTTTTAAATTTGTTGCTCAATGTTGCCATGAACACCATCTGCAGTCATGTGTGTATGACCTTTGGTAAGATACTTGAATGTTATGTTGTTTACATGAGAGGTATGGGTATCATTATTTACCATAATCGCTAATGCAGTAAACAAATACCAGTTTTTATTTTGGGCAGTGCAATTATCTGCCCAAAAAACAAAATTGTTCGTATCACGCTCTTCTTTAATTAAAGCGTATATTGCATCGATGATGTTAGATGCGTCACGACCGCCAAATGCTTCATGCCAAACCACTGAATAGTTGGAATTTGATTTCTTTTTTAAAGAAGCGAAGACTTCATTAAAAACAACTAAACGACTTGTAAAAAAGACATCTTTGTTTCCTGGCATAACTGGTAACAATAATACTTTTTGCAAGTCAAAAGAAAAATACTTAGTTTTATTAGTTTCTGGTAATTCTGCATCAATTTTGTAATATCTATTAGCATCATCTGCTTTCTTTTTGTGTGCCTCCCATTGAGTTTTTTCGGTAGAAGATTCGATCGAGTTTTCTGTGCCTGTGCTGCTTGCTTCTACAAAATTTTTGTACTCTAAACAATCAGAGCATGAATCCATTTGGGGCATGTGTAAAGATATTTTCATTGTCTTCATCATTTTTCTGTAAGTTTCAATTTGACATATACCTGGGTGCTTTAATTTGAAGTCATTAAACATTGAAGCAACTGTTAAATTTGAAGGCAAATATCTAGTGAAAGGAGCATTTTTGCGGCGGTAATGACTCACGCAGGGATTATAAGAGTTTATATGGTTTACTATTATGTCCCTGTTACGGATGTTACTGGATTTCTTACCTCGATTTTCCTTTACATATGCGTTAAGCGGCTCCTTTTTGATAGCATATGCTAATTCATTGATAACCGAATCACTGGTATAACCAAATGTATTGAGTAAAAATAGCTTGCATACTGGCAGAAATTCGGTGTTATCCTTCTTAGCTAAATAAAATACCCTTGTTTCATTTTTCTTATACACATTATTAGCAGCTGCTGGAACTCTTCTACGGAAAACAGGTCTGAATGAAACACATTTTGCAAGCCAGATCCTTCGAGTTGTGTAATCTGCATCCCAATATGCATTCCAAATATCTGCTCGGCATTCTTCGCTGAATTGAGAGCAAGACTTCTTACACTTCGCAGTGCATCTAGGCAAAATGGGATGTTTATTTTTGTTATCTATACTTTTTTCTATAGCTGACATTTGTCTCCTTTTCTTAGTGACTTTTCGTTCCGTAGGTATGCTTTGGCGTTCAGTAGGTATGCTTTCAGATGTCGAATCTGGATGATCACTCACGTTTCCAGGATTCGAGTCAGGTTGGTAATGTGGGTCGGTAATGCTATCATCACTATCCCCTTCTGAAGATGAAACCTCCAAATCACGTCTAAGCATTTCATCAATCTCTTGAGGGTAACCATTATTGCTATCAGCTTTGGTATAAATCGATTGCTCCTCCCTAAAACCAAAACAATAATGAGAATAAAGTTTTGAATATATTATGATATGTAGTTTTATGTTAGTTTTATTTTTAGTTTTATTTATGATGCTTCATTCTGAAGCTGCCACAGGCAGATAAACTGATCGAATGATCTCCAAGAAGCAAAAGAAGAAGAAGAAGAATAAAAAGTTCTATATTATCTATAAAAAAATCGTTTACCTTTGAGTATCATTTGTGGATGATTCTCCCCAGTCATTGTTGTCCAGATTTCGACTCATATCTAGTATTAACTGAGTTCTTCGATTTTTATTCATATTTATAATATGCCGACAAATTTGTACTTCACTTAACACAAACTAACAAACGACTAAAAAATGTGTAATGATTGCAACTTCAACGGTCTCAGAGAATATAAACAACATAAATATAATTTTGATGATATCGACAGTATTCAGTTTTGGCAAATGTAAACTCTATGATTCCCACGGTAAATCGCTGTAAATCCCAAAACTAAATAAAAACACTGTATATCCCGTATATACAGTGTTTATACTTGGGAATATGGATATAATGTGTTTTAAATTGGTAAAATGAAGTTGGAATGTGATATACAGTGTTTCATAGCAACCATAAATTGTGGTTCTGCAAATTTTTTTATTTTTTTTTCTTCGTCAAATGGTAGATAATATCACCCCATATCCAAAAATGCAATAAAAGCTATTTAAAAAAAAATGGATATACAGTGTTTCTACTTGGGGCAGCTGATATGTTTAGTTATGTTCATTGTGATTCGTCCTCATCAAAACCAGTTTCATAAATCGACAATACCCAAAACGGTAAATAAATTTGGGACAGGTTTTTCATTCGCCTTATCAGTCAAACTAGTTGAAAGTTCTTACATTTTATTGGTAAATCGATAGTTTTGGGTATGACTGTTTGTTACTAGTCAGACAACTAACGAATAGCTGCTGATTTTATTGTTTTTTAAAGGTGTATGAGTAAAACTGAAATATGATTTGATAAAACGATAAACCAATAAAAAAGGAACGTGCCTTCAAGAGGTGTAACTTTATTCTACTTATGGAAAATGAGTAGAAACAATTTTATTACTTAATATGAAGTGGTACAAACGCTGTAATTTTGATTTTTTCTTATGAAAAACATTATAGCGAAATAATAATACAAATAAAACATCATTTATCATTGCGATAAATAATATGAAAAATCAGAGAGACTGAAAAAGGTTGGGGATTTATTCAAACTATTTCAAACAATCACTGCTACGAGCTCAGAACGGTTTAAACGGTTTGTCGTAGTGTGGGGAACTTTAGAGTAAAAAACAATCAGTAATAATTTATCAAAACAACTTCTAAGGCTGTAGATAAGAAGGAAATATGTCAAATACTTATTTAACTCTTCGGGAGGCCTATTTGGTAACTCTTTGCTATTAGAGCTTCTCTTCTCCTTTTTCAAGCACTTATTTTGTTTCGAAATGGTCTGTAAGCTGTGACGGGTCTATTAGCCTCGTAAAATGCAAGTTTAATTTAAATAAAAACATATTCAAATAAATAACAAAGAAAATAAAAGACGAATCTTTGTAAATAAAATCGACGAGCTGCGGTCCTCGACGACGATGCCGGTGAACGGAAAATAAATGTTAGCGACGTTCGGATGCATAAAACGGAGGACGATCTTCAGTCAATACCCAAAAACCCTGGAAACGTTGGTTCAATACTTGACCAAGGCGAGGTGTAGGACGGAAGCGGTCGATCAATACTCGAACGCAGCGAGAAAGAATGGTGGGCTCTGATCAGTTCTCAGAGACCGAGATAGAAGTTCCAGCTAGATCAATACTTCGGATCGAACTTAGTTCACTGTTGTTTTTTGCAATATTTTATACTTTTGGCTTGTGTTCCATCTCCAGCGCGCATCGATGTTAGTTATAGGTTATTTGTGAGTGCAAGCACACAAAGAGAAGGCTAAGTGTTGACAAGCGATGACGGTTTTATCGTTACAGAGCTTACCGTTATACTTAATCTTCATCACAACGTTCTTTATTGTCATTTTTACCAGCTGTATTAGTTTTCTCGGTACTTTCACTTTTTCCATTGCTTTCAGTAATTTCATTATGTTTATTGTGTCATAGACACGTCCGAAATCTATGATGGCCACGTATAAAGGTAGAGTTTGTTAGTAACAATCCTCACTGTTTGTCTTAACACGAAGATTTGTTCAGTAACTCATCTCCTCTTTCGAAATCTGCATTGGTATCCCCCAATTGTTTCTTGTGAGAACTGTTCCAGTTTTATTTGTATTAGTAGATTTTATGTACAGTGTCTAATAATGTTATTTCCGTATAGCTTGGGCAGTTTTTCAGTATAACTTTTTTAATTATTGGTATTAGCATTATATTGAGTTACGATAAAGGTATTTCTTCTGTCTCTTATATTAGATTTATAGGTAACAACCACAGAATGATAAAACCCTCGATAGAAATAAACCTTGGGAAAGAGAGATACCACACGATTAAAAAGAAGTCTACATCTAAGTACCTTGACAGAGCCTTATAATATAATGCATTTGAAAACCGTCAACAGCATTAACGAAAGCAATAAGAATACAGAAATAAATGTCAACACCCTGAAGCCCCTAAACACAAACATTAATGGAAGAGAGAAGAAAAATGTAAAGTGATATAAGCAAAGAATACCATGAACTTATAAGAAAATTACTTAAAATAATAGAAAAATCTGTAAGGATAGACAACTGAAATCATAAAATGGACAAATCCAATAAACGATTGGATATAACAAGAGCCTCAAGATTCTACGAAGAAAATTAACAAATGGCAAAAAAGAAATACGAAATTAAGGGATAAAACGCGCTATCTCAGAGTAACAGAGATGAATTGCTAAGGGTAGTAGATGATTTCTATACAGAAGTCTCTTCTACACATTTTATAAGTTCAGCGTTTATTCTAGTAACGGCAACGTTATGACACATAACATAATATGAACAATTCTAATTAATATTCATCGTCAAAAAAATGTAGGCAAATGTGCTTAGGAGGTAAAGCATCAGGGTAAAGAGAATTTATGTCAAGAGTATTTAGTGAATATCATGCAATTAGTTGTTGATGTTTAATGAGGACATAATACATGAAGAAGACTATTTTCACTCTTGTAGGTCAAAGAAATATTTACCAAAACCAAATTTAATGGGGAAGGGAGAAGAAATGTTGGAGGCCCCGTGAAACAAAGGAGTTTGAGACCGGAACAGACAATAAACGACTAAATCCTAGAATGTAGAAGAAGATCTATTCTAGTTAGTCCCTGTCACTCGATTTGAATTGACTATAACTTTCCATATTATTCCATGTTGCCAAAACTTAATCGTAGAGAAAAATTTTAGCGGTGCTGTTAGCAACAATTTAACCGAGGAGTAATTGTTTAAATTATCTTTACCGAGCTCCATATTACAATAATGGTCGAATTTAAATAGCAATAAAACGTGAATTTTAAGTTAAATGTAACATAGTAATTATTACTAAACCTACAAATATTATTTATCGAAAGGCGGAAAATTTTTTAAAGAGCAACTAATAGCATATTTATAGAATTATCTTAACAATGAATTTTATCAAATAAATATAACATGGTAATGCATTTTTCTATGATAATTTTTGTCCCAGATGTATAAAGCATATTATTGGACGTGATAATAATTCAATGATTGTCTAATATTAATATTTATCCAAATGCAAAAAACGAAAAGTAAATAACAAAATACAAAAATCATACTTACACCTAATTAGGGTAAAGTTTCCTAATTTTTACCACATTTCAAATATCTATTGTATTACACATGTTAATAAATATTTCAAAATTTTATATTTCTTTTTCAAATAAAGATATTATAAATGTTGTGATTACTTACATGAACGGTAAGTAGTGGTATCTTTGTATCGGAAGTTAAATAATCACGAAAACACTAATATTTTCTCAACCGTTACTTATAGCTGCACACGTATTGAAACTCGTAACAGATTTCGGGGTGTAGTTCTAGTTGGTATTAACGGATAGCACCACTTGTTGTAGGTTCGCTCAAATTTGCAATGGTCCAATTTAGGAGCCGGTCCAATATAGGCGACCCTACCTACAGGAAATATAAATATATCAAAAAAAGTTAAAGACAAACTGGAGCCTTAAAGATCTCCCAGAGCCACCTCAGCTATAAATCAGATCGACTGTAACCTTCCTTTCAATCTAATTCCCTTCTACCCATAGAGTGTAGAGACGTAATAAATTAAGTAATCTTTAAAAAGACTATTAACACGAACGTGTTGGGGTAAATTAATGATTTTGTCAAATATTTAATAAGCATTTAGATAAAATATCGTATGTAACTGATCAACTTTGATAAAATATGAATATAGCACCAATTTCAACGTGGGTAAAAAAGATAAACAGTAAAATAAGTAACTAAATGAGGTCATATGTTAAAACTATTAAGGAGAATAAAAAAATTAAATATTTAAATAAGCACTATCGACTTTGCTAAACAATAACTTTCAAGTAAGTAACTTTTTAACTTACCATTTTCCAGAAAAATAGATATTCTCTGAATTAACTGAAATTTTAGCTTTCTATAAAGACATACATGAAGCATTAAAGGTCACAAAGAAAAACGACATTAATATCATAATGGGCGATTTCAACGCCAAAGTTGGTAAGGGTAGATGTGGCGATGCGGTAGGTAATTTCGGTCTGGGTAATAAAAATGAGCGGGGAGACTTATTAATTGAATTTTGCGAAGAAAATGATTTTGTCATATCCAATACACGGTATCAGCTCCCACCAAGAAGATTGTATACATGGCGAGCACCTGGAGACAGGCCAGGTCATATTATACGAAATCAAATTAATTACATCTTGATAAACAAAAGATTCCGCAACTATATAAATAGAGTGGCTGCTTACCCTGGTGCAGACATTTCATCTGACCACAACCCCCTAATCGCAAATGTAAGGCTTCGACTGGCGAAGGTTAAAAAACCATCAAATAAAAAATATATAAACATGAGAGAACTAATGAGAGATGAAGAGCTTAGAACTACATACGGCAACCACATCAACGAGAACCTGAGAAATATACAAGTAAATTGCATAGAGGAAACCTGCGAGAAAATAAAAATGGCTGTAGCCAATGCGGATGAATCAATCGCAAGTAAAATAAAAAGAAATCACAAAAACGAGTGGATGACGGAAGAGATACTTGAGCTAATGGAGCAGCGCCGACAGTACAAAATACATCAGAACCAACGTAAATACAATGAAACTCAACGTACGATAAGAGCAAAAATTAAAACCGCAAAGGAAATCTGGATGAAAGAGCGTTGTGAAGAATTAGAATCACTACAAGAAAAGGGGGACAGCTTTGGACTACACAAAAAGGTTAAAGAAATTTCGAATATATACAAGAAACACCACGAGACAAACCTGAAAAATGATCAAGGCGACTACGTACATACCCAGGAAGAAGTAGCCAAAATCTGGACAGATTATGCTTCGTCCCTCTTTGCAGACAACAGACCGAATCTGCCAACTATTAACCTATCTACAGAAACTTTGTCCGGTCCTCCGATTATTCGCGCCAAGGTGGAGTACGCTATAAAAATAGCAAAACTGGGCAAGGCCCCTGGACCGGATGACATTACTACGGAAGCCCTAAAACTGTTGGATGATGACAACATCGACACTCTGGTAACAATCTTCAATGCCATATATGACACCGGCCACATTCCAACGGATTGGCTTTGTTCAACCTTCATAATGATCCCTAAAGCACAAAGAGCGACAAGGTGCAAGGACCACAGACTGATTAGCTTGATGAGTCATTTACTTAAAATATTTCTTCGCATACTCCACACAAGAATGTTCAGAAAACTAGAAGAGCTGAGCGGCGAGACACAATTTGGTTTCAAGAAGGGACTCGGGACGCGCGAAGCATCATTCTGCTTGAATACCCTGGTACAAAACTGTATGGACCAACGAAAAGATATAGTCATCACATTCCTCGACTACGAAAAAGCTTTTGACACCGTAAAACACGATGAAATAATAAAAATGCTACACAATGCTGATATTGATGAGAAAGATATAAGAGTTATCCAGAATCTCTATTGGAATCAAAAGGCACGTGTGAGGCTGAACAAATCAACAAACACAGAGGAATTTGAAATTTTACGAGGGGTGCGACAGGGGTGTATTTTGTCTCCTATGCTGTTCAACCTCTATGTGGAGAATGTTTTTGCAGAGGCGCTTGAAGGCACTGATTGTGGTATAAAGGTCAACGGGTACCCGATAAATAACATTCGTTACGCTGACGACACCGCAATAATCACAGATAACGAACATGATATGCAGTTGATACTAAATAAAATAAACACCACAGGAAAAATATATGGCCTGAAGATAAATGCTGGAAAAACAAAATGCATGACAATAAGAAAGGGCGCATTTTTCAGAGTACAACTGCACGTAGATAATGCTCCAATCGAGCAAGTGAAAACATTCAAATACTTGGGAATGATGGTGAATGACCAATGGGATCCTCAACAAGAAATAAAATGCCATACCGAACAAGCAAGACAAGCTTTTCTTAAATTTAAACCGCTACTTTGTAACCGCAATCTTTCCTTCAATCTCCGTTACAGAATGGTTAAGTGCTATGTATGGTCCATAATGTTATACGGCATGGAGACATGGACGTTGAAAATATCTTCCATTAACAAGTTGGAAGCCTTCGAAATGTGGACCTTGCGAAGAATGTTCCGCATACCATGGACAGATAGGGTGAGAAAGGAGGAAGTCCTAAGAAGAGCAAATACTGAGAGAGAATTGCTCAGCTTGATCAAGGCACGAAAGATTGGATACCTGGGCCACATCCTGAGAGGGGAAAAATACGCAATCCCTCAACTAATTATCCAAGCAAAGATTGAGGGCAAGAGAGGAGTAGGTCGCAAACAAATGTCGTGGCTACGAAATATAAAGAACTGGACAGGTGTAACTAACACTGGCGAACTTTTGCATGCCGCAAAAGACAGACGTCTGACCTTAAGATAATTCGCCAACGCACTATAGGTGCACGGCACCATAAGAAGAAGAAGAAGATATTCTCTTGTGAAAAGCCTTTTCCACTCTCTTATTTAATTTTATATATGATTTACTCGTTATATTCATTATACAAATTATATCTGTTGAAATTTTACTACAGAAGATAGGTTATGTTAGCCAACAAATTAAAACACTTTTAATTTGTTGTTTTAGGTCATGTATTCCGTCTTGTTTAATCAATCTGTTGTTGGTATACCGATATCCTTTTTGATGTACTGGGCAATGAAATGGAGAGGATATCCACCACTACGCGAATTACCCACATTCCACTGGGTATTGTTTGAATTGGCAGTACACATCTTAACGGAAGAAGTCGGTTTTTATTATTCCCATAGGTAAGTACGACATTTTATTTTGCTATGTGCTAGGGATGCAGTCTTCTCTTTTCTTTAGATGGCGTTTCGATGTTCTTCGCGTCTAAATTGTATCCTTCGATTTGTCTGTCCGATGTACGATTTATCGCAGTGCTCACACGGAATTCTCTATACACCTGGATTTTTTAAAGCAAATTTTGTTTTTGCCGATAGTAATATGGTTGTGATTTTTCTGTCGGTTATATATAAAAGATTAACGATTATGTAATGTACTAATTGTAATGTTTTTCTTTTTTAGATTACTTCACAGCAAATATCTTTACAAGTATATCCACAAGCAACACCACGAATGGACAGCACCTATTGCAGTTACAGCCATCTATTGCCACCCAATTGAACACATATTCTCTAACCTTATCCCGCCCTTCTTAGGAGTTTTCCTGATGGGATCACATGTAGCTACAGCTTGGTTGTGGTTCACGTTGGCCATACTCTCTACCTTAAATGCTCATTCTGGGTACCATTTGCCTTTTTTCCATCGCCCGAGGCACACGATTTCCACCACTTGAAGTAAGTGCTGTTTTTGTATTAAAAAACTGTGTATTTGTCGTTTAAACATAACAATAAGTGATGACACTTGCAAAAAATACGACAAACAATATCTTAAAATATTGTAGCGAGATTAAATTAAAACGAGCGGTTCGAATTTATATAAATATATTTATTTATAAGTTTACATTTCGGTACTCTCTTATCAACTAAACTAAACTCATAAAATCGTTACATATACAGGGTGGTCCTTAAGTAATTGTACAAAAAGAAACCGTAGATTCTACACTTTAAAATATTACGATATAACACAAATTGCTTTAATAAAATGTTGATATTAAGAAAGATACAGGGTGTTAAAGTGGAAATAAAAAAATTTTATTTTTTGCTTGTAACTTTAATGTTTGTGAACATTTATGTATAAAAATTTACAACTGGGTACTATTAAATATCAGAAATTTATAATTTGATTCATACTTTGATGTAGCTAATAGAGGGCGCCACATATGCCACACCATGTGGCATACATTTGCCCTTAACTTTTTTGCCCTTCAAGTTACCAATATTTGTGATAAAAAATATTAAAGACACATTATTTTAACAAAAAAAAGATATACTTGGTAATACTTCAATACTCAACAGTTTTCGAGATAATTCGCATTTTACAACTCAACTACATAATTCTGATTTAACGCAATTACTCCAGTCAACTAAGGAAAATTAGAAAAAATCATTAATACTTCTGAGTTTTGGTATAAATACCTTTAATAAAGTTAATAATTAACGAAATATTAAATAAAATAAATATATCAGTAGAATAATAATAATAGGAATTTTGACAATATAACAGAATAATTGGATTTAACATCAAACATTTTACGTGTTGTATTAAATTAAAGTCATAATCAAAACGTTTTATTTACAAACCAAATTAAGAAATAGTTAAAAGTAAATAACATTAAACTTTTTGTTACAGTAAGTGTTCGATATATCTGCGTTTTCTTTAATTCATTTGTCAATACATTCCATAACTGATCGTCTCATATTAAATAGCATGATTGGTTCTAAAGAAACTGCTGCAGTATTTATTATAATTATTACAAGTATAATAATATATGTATTGTTTTGAGATTTTTATGAATTAAATAATTACATTAATATCTCACCATATGACCAAAGAATATGTCTACTACGTACAATCCAACGTCAGGGAAAGCTGTATTTAAGTATGTTCTCACTGCCCTCTCTCCATAATGTGGTGGTGTACCATCTGGTATAAAGCACATATTTCGCGTTAAGTTTTAAAAATATAAATAAATCTCACCATTCAAATTACAAATTACAAGGTAATTCATATGTCCGTAAAAAATAATTACCAATGGTTCCAAACAATACGACATGCATTTTAAACATAAATTTTAAATAAACGTATGGTTTGGAACCATTGGTAATTATTATTTACGGACATGGCGAATTACCTTGTAATTTGAATATTGAGATTTATTTACATTTTTTATTGCTTTATTGCAAGGAATTGTCATCAAACTTAAAGCGAAATATGTGGTTTATGCAATATGGTACAACCATTACATTATAGAGAGAGGGCAGTGAGAACAATACTTAAATACAACTTTTTCTGAACGTTGCTTGTACGTGGTAGTCATATTCCTTGGTCATATTATGGTGAGATATTAATATAATTATTTAATTCATAAAAAATCACAAAATAATACCTTATTATTTTACTTATAATACTTATAATAAATGCTACAGCAGTTTATTTAGAACCAATGATGCTAATTAAAATGAGACGATCTTTTTATGGAATCTATTGACAAATGAATTAAAGAAAATGGTGGACATTTCGAACACTTACTTTGACAAAAAGTTTAATGTTATTTAGTTCAACTATTTTTTAAATTGATTTGTAAATAAAATGTTTTCATTATGGACTTGAATTTAATATAAAACGTAAAATGTTTGATGTAAAATCATATTATTCTGTAATTTTGTCAAATCCTATTATTAATGATCCTACTGATATATTTATTTTATTTAATATTTTGTTAACTATTAACTCTATTAAAGATATTTTATACCAAAATTCAGAAGTATTGATGTTTTTGTCTATTTTTCTTTCGTTGTCTGGAGTAATTGCGAGTAATCAGAATTATGCAGGTTCATTTGTAAAATGTGATTATCTCGAAAACTGTTAAGTTTTGAAGTTATTACAAGTATACCTTTTTTTTGTTAAAATAGTTTATCTTTAATATTTTTTACCACAAATAGCGGTAACTTAAAGAGCAAAAAAGTTAATTGCAAATGTATGCTATATATGGAGCATATGTGGGCGCCCTCTATCAGCTATATCAAAGTATGCATCAGATTATTATTTCTTATATTTAGTAGTATTTAGTTGTAAATTTTTATCCATAAGTATACACAAACATGAAAGTTATAGCAAAAAATAAAATTTTAAATTTCCACTTTAACACTCTGTATCTTTCTAATGTCAACATTTTATTTAAAGCAATTTGGCTTAAATCGTAATATTTTAAAGTGTAGAATCTACTGTTTCTTTTTGTACAATTACTTAAGGACCACCCTGTATATACTAAAGTTACTATGTTCGAGAACATTCTGGCGTATACCCACCTCTAATTCGTCTCATCGAAGACGGTCGGCATTGAAATGCCAATTCTTAAGTTCTCTAGATCTTTCCTTCTAAGAATTATGACGTATCGGAGATGGGCTATTTCGTTACAATATGAAAGTATAACTATGTTTGGCAAAACCCAAACCGAGAAAAGTTCTTACCAGATCTTACTTAACAAATAAATTTTAATGTACTCCAGTTATTAACTTCGTCGCTTTATTAAAATTCGTCGCTGCACTACAACGAACCAGTCCTGGCTCCACAATGTAGGCATCAATTCAAATAACATCGACTACCAATGTCTTCGTTAGTCTCAAATCTCATATCTGCACTATGTTTTCACTCTAAGTAGGCTGCTGACATGATATTAACACAAAATATCGCTGTAATTGTAAATATAGGAGAATAATATGAATAAAAAGAACAAAAAACTGTATAAATGAAAAGGAAATTTGATGACTGGATAATATTCTATCGTAAATTATACGAACATGCTGAATTTTGCTGTGAATGTCAATTTTGGGATTCCAAAAAAGATGCAAAAAGTTTACCACCTCTACCCCGGGGCTTCCCTTTAAAGGGGAGAAACGGAAAACATCGATTTTCAAACAAAAATATGTAGCTGGGGTAATTTGAAATCTGCCTAAAAACGCTGAATTGTAAACTTTCACATTACAAATGATTTGATGTCACGAGAAATACATCTACAAAGACGACATTGGTGGAATTTGTAGCTGAAGGTGTGTATTTTTTTAACACTTACTTGTGCTATCGAAACGAAGCAATTTTAAATGTTTTATTTGAAGTATAAAGTCAAATATAATGATTTTCTCATTTTTCACAAAAAAATATATAACTTTCGATTCCGACCATATTTTGGGACGTTTCAAGACGGGAAAATTGAAGTTGTATGTTTCTACTATTGACTACGTATAGTCGCTTATTGCATATAAGTCTTGGAATTTCAAAGAGACCTTCAAAAAATCGTTACAATTGCGCTTCGCTCGAGTACTGCCAGCGAGTGGCAATTCTCGCTTTGGGTTTTTTCCTGGGTGATCAATCTTATGTCTTATTATACATCAACTATTCTGCTCCGTGCAGCTGAACAGCTCTGACTAAGTCACAAAAATGTCACTAAATATTGGAGATATGCAACAAATAAAGTTTTAATATTTTTTATTTGTAATTCCCATTTAAAAACTCCTAAATATTTTATGTACTTCGATCCATATATTTGATCTTTTTTATTTATATTTAACGAATTAAAAATTGGCAGACAACTTTTGTATATAGCAAAAAGTAGATGAGTACCTATTTAGTTTTTTCATAATTTAATGTAAGTTTGTTTATTTGCAACCATGTTTTTGCAATTTTGAAGTCTTATTCTGTTGTAATTTTAAGATTTTCCCATTATCGGTCTAATTATGTTTCCAACAATTTTTAGTTTGAGCATTTTAGTAATTTCTTTGCGCCTACGCTCTTAAAATCAAATATTCTCGTGTATAAAACCCTCTATATATTTTTATTTCCTAAAAATACTATATTCGTATTGTTGTCTTCGAGCGCGCTGACACCCGGCCACCATCTGTTGATTTTTTGACCTGAGCCTTCGGAGACTTGCGTCTTTCAATAAAAGAAATAGCACTGACACCAAATTTAATGTTTTCATTTTGAACTATCCCTTGGCAGACCAAAGTTTATTTTTTTATAGCTCGGACAGACACATCGGCTTACTGTTCGAAAGTCAAACCAATACTATTATGTAATAACTAATAATAATTACAAAGCAATAGTAATTACCTGTTATTATTCTTAGGAAATCTAAATAAACTTATTCCTTTTCCTGTCACAGATTGAACATCCGCGAATCGCACAAATATATCCAGACATTTTAAATATAAATTAAACTTTTAACTATAAACTATAACTATAAACTTATATATTTAACTATAACTATAACTATAACCTTTTAACTATAAATAAATTATATAAACGGTCAAATGCCACTTGTTTGTGTCGAGTATTTACCATAGACGCCTACGGACTATCGAAAACAACCAGAATTAAAGAATAAGCACGTGTTTTTGACAGTTAAACAACCAGAATCGGGCATGCGTATACAAAAATGGTACAACGCTTTTCGACCGTTGTGTCGCTTCTATGTGTGTTCGGTTATTCTATGGCTCTACCATTACTTACATCAAAAAAAAAGTCGACAAATAACTATCATACGCACGTTAACCTTGAAAGGTTAATATGATATAGATATTTTATTGTGTTTCAGATTTAATAACTGCTTTGGCGTTTTGGGCGTCCTGGATCGACTTCACGGCACCGATAGCAGCTTCCGTCAATCTAGAGCTTACATCCGACACATCATGATGCTGAGCTTCATACCGCCCAGAGAAGCATTCCCTGAGGCGGACACCTGCAAACATAAGCTAGGGAATCAACGTGTATAAAACTACATTAGGCTAGTTATCCAAAGGGTAGGTTTTTCGGTTTTGGAATCAAATAATTTAACATATAGTATAGTATTAGAAGTTGTTACCTTGGTGCTAAAATGTGAGTATGGCAGGTGATTTAATATAGTCTAGTATTTAAATTAAAACAATTGTTTATAAGATATTATTTTTATGGATGAGAGATAAAATTTATTAGTATAGAAAAATATTTTATATTTTGTTAAAGGCGTTAGAAATTTTACATAAATTACCGTATCTACAGCTCTCCGATTGGAGCGTAACATGTGGTAAACGTAATCGTATCTATACCAAATGAAGATACAATTTTTTCTGTTATTTTATATCAAAATATATCTTTTTGTTCTGCCGCAATGCTAGCATTTCCTTTTCACACGCATATTGCAGTATTTACCTCTTTCCTACAATTTATCTAGTGGAATTTTAAGCATCCTAGAGCTTGTAAATCACTAGAGTTTGTGGATTTTCCAACAGCTATGACCTTGAAAAGTCCAAAATTATTAAAATTTGTACAGTCGAAGCGTAAATTTGTAATTTGCGCATGCGTGAGTCATAGCCGTTTAGATAATCCACTACTTCTACCTAAATACGGAACTGCACTTCGTTGGAAAACAACATATAATGGACGTCACAATCGTTGAGCTGTATGCACCACTAGCGGCATCTATCTTTGTTGCTCCAAATTACAAAAATTAAAAAATGTCTAATACAAATTTATCAACAATCACAAAATGACGTGACAACTAAAACTACTTACCTATTAAGGATTAATTACTTAAAACGTATTTTTACGTGTAATATGTCGATTCGATATTTATTATAATAATTTATGTAAGTTTTTTACCCGCTTATGTACAGTATTAAAATATCGTTTAAATTCTATTGTAGTTAGAACGTAGATCTTTTTGAAAAAACCTACCCTTCTAAATCGTAACTTTCACCGAAAGTGTAAGTTTTTCAAATATTTTTGGTGATTTTATATTAAAATATAAAGAACGTGTTGTTATTATTAAGAGTTGTGTAACGATGGTTGAGAATAAAATGAGACTGATCTAAAATGTGACGTATTGTTTTTTTTACATATATCTAAGTTTCAGATGAGTGACACTCAATTCGGATTTCGAAATGGATTGGAAACACTAGAAACTCTTTTGCCTTAAATGTGTTGACACAACGATGCAGAGACATGAATATAGATATAGTGGGGCACTCTGAGATAGCGCGT
>NW_027314020.1:0-18221 GCF_040954645.1 Diabrotica undecimpunctata
CGCGCTATCTCAGAGTTTTACTCGACGCAATGAGTACAAGAATGATGGTAATTTATATGGGTTAATTGTTGATGCATAGTGGAATATAAATATTCCCAACATCGCTCTTAATGGCTTGATTAAGCGTGAGTATACAATTTACTTTAATTGCTATAGACACATTTAACTGCATCTTTCCCCACTAGAGGTCTCTAGTAGTATAATCTGGTAATTATTTTTTCTATAATTGCCACAGTAGTCGGTGCGTTTTGATTTGGTTTGAGTCTTCTTACAAACTCTCTCTGATGACGGGTAGACCCAAAAATACGTGTTAGGGAGTGGTAAGAGAGTCAAATTAAATCGAGACGCAACCGACTTCGTATAATATTATTTGTTTAAAATATAAATAAAACAAGAAATAATAAAATTACTTTATTTTAAGAACATTATTTAAATTTTAAAAATACAGAAAACATAGTGTGTAGCTTCCAGCTAGTCTACTGTACGGCCTTTATATACCACCGTAATTTTTTATTTCCTTACTTATTAAAAAAAATGTAATAACACCTTAAGTAATAAAAAATGTTATTTTGTATGTAAATCCATTTACGAAATACAATTATAGGGTTAACAAACCAATTGTCCTTAGGATTTTGTAGTGTAGATACCGTGTTTAAAGCATTCATTACAACGAACTGCTTTGCATGCTCTAAAACCAATTAAGCGTTTCTGAATTATACAGAAAACATCAGATTCTGTTTTAGTGTAGATTATATTCTGCTGATCATTTGCATTTTCCATTGTAATGCAAAATTATGCACAAAGATTTCACGTATGCCCTTATTCTTTTACTAAATGTGCTGAACATCATTAATTTTAAACAAAAAGTTGAAGCTGCTTTCGCTTGGGTAATTTTTACGATAATATATGTAGTTAAGCAATAAAAATTAAAACGTTTCTTGAACCGTTAATCTTCCAGTAGTAGCGTAAATTTTGAGGACATGCATAGTCGCGCTGGTTCAAGAGACCAGTATTTATTGAACATTGTTGTTGAAAAAAAAATGATAGATACGCGCTATCTCAGAGTAACTTGGGCTTTTATAATTAAAAATACACACATAGTATAAGAAAAACATGAAATATTACATATGACTAATTTTAATTTTAACTAGATAAACTACAACTGGTATTACTTTTAATACAGAACTTAAAAATTTTAATCTTAAAAAATTGTCTATTTTATGAAAATAAAAATTTAATTTTTATATTGAATTGTCGACAAGACAAAGTTAAACAGTTGTGGAAACTGCAATTACTCCTGTTTTAAAAATGACAAATAACTGTGATGTGTTCCTAATATATGTATTTATTCCAAGCATATTTTATTTTTGGGTTCTTTTTCCAGTCACACTAGCTGCCTAAATATATCAGCTATATTATTTCCCGGAGGAACAGGTTAATTGTAGATTTATTGAGTTCCATGCCATACATATCTCTTATTCGAACCTGAATATTTCCTCGTACATTTGTCATTACAGTACATACCTATAGTAAATGAGGATGTAATAATGTATTTTCCAGTTGTCTCAAAAAATGTCTACTCAAAATATTTTCAATTGGATTTTTGAAACAATATAACATTACTTGTGAATTAATCCCTGCTAAAATAATTAAAATAGTAACAAAATTATCGTTGGCCATCTTCAAGTGTTTTTCAGCAATTTTAAGTAGTACACATTTTTTCTAAAGTGTCAACACCACAGTTATTACGGTTATATTTTAAGACAACTACTGGTTTACATTTTTCACCAATACATTAATCTATATCTTCTTAGCAGTGCATACTAGAGACCAAGAGTACATTTTTCTTTTTTTCTGGCATATGTGACACCATGATGCATTTGGGTATAAGAGCAAACATACTTTTATCCCCTGGTTCCACTGTAGGTTTGGTAAAATCTATTAGTAATTTAGATTTTTCTTTCTAATTGTTTCTATTACAGCCAAGCTATTAGTTTTCTGCATAAATTATTTAAACGAAGAAATAGACTTAAACCTATAGCCAATTAAATATTAGTCGAATATTATTAATAAGCAGTACGACAACATCTTTGGCATTAGTTGAAATCGTGAAGAATCATTCTGGCTACTGACCAATATAAACTTCCATTTAGCTCATTTATTATAAAGATGCATCATACAAAGCATATATTTTTATCCCGTATTTATTTGGTTTTAATGGTATATACTTACTATAGACATATCAACCTCTAAATCCTGGTAGCATTTTGTCAATAGTTACATAATTCAGAATTACCGTAACCATTTTGATAATTAGTTACAAAATTATCAATATATGTCTTTAAATCGTAAACATCTAAGAAGAAATCTAAATTGTAAAGTCATGCTAAGATGAAACAGATCTATACTTGACCCATGGGTTTTCCATATATCGTCAACGTTCAGACGGTTTGCGTGATAAACTCTGGCCAAGTACAGTATCTTCAGTAAAGCACCAATCGGAATGGCATTTAAAGTTGTAGCATCTCAAGGCCAGAAAAAATTGTGGAGAATAGACTTAATGTATTGATTTGAAAATTAAACAATCAAATTAATTATACCATGATCGATACAACATTCCCATATTTCTCTGATCCCTTTCAAAGACCTGGCTATTTATTTTGGAAAAGTAAAAATATTTATAATGTAATGTTCTCTTGTTCTTAGAGTCTCTGATTTTGTTCCAATATGTTACCCTATTCTTTTCAATGTTTGTTTTCTATTAACATCTACGATTTTTCACAATCTGTTTTACAAAAAAAACAATAGGTAAAATTGTTGCACGTGTACTGTTTTGATATTGTTCAGAAATTCTTTTGCACTCTTTAGAGACTGTTAGTACTTGCAGATCTCTATGTAAGGCATCATTCTGGATATACCAAAGGACATTAGCGATTGTTATTAGAGTTTTTTTTGTAAAGAAAATTGTATGCCAGGGTGTTAGGATGCACGCGCAACCTGTTTTGATACTGTTGCACAGGATACTGCTACACGAGTGCAGAGAAATAGAGAAACCCATATATCTCCCAACTATGGATAAAAATAAGTAACTTGAAAATAAACCCAATTCCTATTAACGCCACTTAAAAATACTACGAACAAAACTTTGCAAGAATTAAAATGGGACAAGAAATCACCTCTCCTTTTCAAACAACAAAGGGACTAAAACAAGGCTGCTGTCTGTCACCCAGCTTATTTAAAATCTATTTGGACAGATCCTTAGTGAAATAAGTAAAAATATGTAGAAATATGGGAATAACGGTGGAAGAAAACACGCTATATAAAATTTTCTTTGCGAATGACCAGGTAGTAATTACCGAAGACAGCTACGATCTTAGCTATATGGTAAGAAAACTGCAAGAAGAATATGAGGTGGCAGGTCTAAACATGAATATGACAAAATAAGAATATCTCTCAGTGGGAACAGATGAAATATGTGACCTAGTTTTAAAAGAAGGCAAAATCAAAGGCGTGCAATTCTGCAAATATTTGGGGGTCATTTTCAACAAGAAGGAAAATAGCGCAGATGAAATCAGGGAAAGAATAAACAAGGACAGAGCAGCGACTCGTACCTTAAACGCGCTATCTCAGAGTAAAAACAATTCGACGAGAAACCAAAAAACACATTTACGGTAGTATAAGTCCAAAGTATTACACTTTACGTTACGGAAGTATGGGACGTCACCAAAGCTAATAGAAATAAACTTATGACGACAGAAATGGATTATTTGAGACGAAGCTGTGGTAGATCGAAACTGGAGAGAGTTAGAAACGAACAAATACGAAACGAAATGAAAATTGAGCGAAATATTAATGATGACATAGAAAGAAAACAATTAATCTGGTTCGGACATGTTAAAAGAATGTCAGAGTACAGATGGCCTAGGAGAGTACTGGAATCGATCCCTCCTAAAGGAAGAAAGAGAGGACGACCACAGAGAAGTTGGCGCAACGATATTGATGGAGCAATGGCGGCAAGAGACTTAGAAGAGGCAACTGCATTTGACAGAAAAAGATGGAAATTGGAGGCGGAGAAGCGGCGACAGCCGTAATCAATCCGTTATTATATATATATTTTTTAAAGGAGGTATGGCGACTTGTAACTCTTATAATTTTGTCGTCGCTTTCCATAAAAAAAAGTTCGTATATTTGAACGGCGTCAGATTTTCTAGATAAGTTTGGATCCCCTTATTTTTTTCTTCTTCTAACAGATTTTTAAGTCTTCTGGTAATTCTGATTAGGTTTGCTTTATCAATAGGTGCGTGTGTGTTTTGCCACTTTCCCCTTAGTTTTCTTTTCTCTTTAATCAAGCTTTTTGCACCCAGAGAACAATTTATGCTTTCATATTGTCTGTTCCGGAGTAGTACTTAATGCCGCCTATTTTATGGAAGTAGTAAGATATTGTACGGAGTTTTCAATTTTTATTTCAGTTTTGATTGACAAGTTCATTGATATTTGTTCTGTAAGTACACTTCGAAATTTGTTTAAGTTTGTTTGGTTATTGGTTAGGACTGGAGGCTTACTTCTGAGTATAATTTTGGAGTCTATGTCAATTAGAATGGGAGAATGGTCTGACGAAAAGTCCCAATATGGTTCTATTGCGCAGAGGTCAAGAGATATACCTTTAATCACACAGAAATCTTAGATATCTGGTGTTTTATTTGGATCTGTAGGCCAATAAGTTGGTTCTCCTGTAGATATATTGTAGGTTTGTATTGTAGGTTTCCCATTATTGATTTCAGGAGTTATCTACCCCTTGTTGTGATTACCCTAGAGCCCCATTCTTGATATTTGCAGTTGGAGTCTCCTCTTGCTATGAATTTGTATCCAAGAGACCTGCAGTAGGTGTTAGAGCTGTTTTCGTTAATGGATTGGTCAGAAGGACAGTAGACTGCAGATATGTTAATGTTGCCTAGCCAGTCTTCAATGTTTTATATTTGATGTGATAATGATAACTGTCCCATCGTGTGCTTTGTCATTTGGATGTTTTGTGTAGTGAAAGTATTTTGGAACTTTAATATAATTTTTGTCTGTTAAATGAACTTCTGATATAAGAATAACATCAATTTTCTTCTCGTCGAGAAAAATTTTGATTTCTTGAAAAAAATGTCCACGAGTAGTCAACCAGGTGTCATAGACCGATTAACTTTTTAACTGTTTAAAATCGGAAATCGCCAAAATCAGAAATTGAACTTTGACCCAGACTGCGAGACCGTGCGCCACTACTAGAAGGTTAGTAACAATCTGCTCAGTACCAAACAAAATTGTTCATAACTTGTTACAGGAAGGTATCAACCTACAAGAACCTACTTAGTATTTTAATAAAAAAGTTAAATTCACTTCACTAATTATTAATATTATCCAGATTTAGGCTATACGGTTTTTACAATCTTTACAGGGAACATGAACTCATCCTAGATAATTATAACATCAAAGGGATTGAGCTTTGGTGGGACTCTTTTCTTTTTATTGAGTCTTAAGTAACACTAATGACCGCTACGGTCTTATTCGCAGCTTTAGTGTCGGTCCGATATAACTGTCCTGGCGTTAAACGTGTTTAATATCTTCGAATCAGATAATCTGGTCGCTCCTTCAAGAGTTCTGGTAAAGTGTTGAGTTGCCTAGACCGTGATTGACTTTCTTCAAGCTAAGAAATACAAATTCGGTGTCATTATATTTATGGATTTAAAATAGAATACCATCTTTTACTTTCTCGTTAAAATATGATCATATTGTGTATATTTTTAATTTTGATACGATTTAAACCTGTAGTTTCCCGTAATTATTTTTGGCATTTTTATTATCTAAACCCTAGAATATAGTACAATTTTTGTTCCCTTTCTAACAAATAATAAACTAATAAATTTATAATAGTAGAAAACTAAAATAATTGATAAATGGGTTACCTACTTCTATACGTAGGGAAGAACCATAATAAATGCTAACGGGTAAGTATTAACCATATTGCTTTTTCCCATTTATCATTAGAGATACACGAAAAAGGTAAATTTCCCGCTTATAATGAGAAAGTCATGAGGTTAAAGAGTAACGTAAAATCACGCAGAACTGCTTAGTAGAAGGAATAAAGTGAACAAACTGCCTGCGAAATATGTCGCCACTACTTGTCGCAACTGGGGTTGAATTCCAAATACATTTTAATGGCTTTTAAATGTTATTTTAATACGATCGCAAGGCAAAACGAGGCCGCACTCTACCGTACATAAATATTTTCTAACTGGAGTATCGACAAGGAACAAAGAATTTGTGTAATAAAAACGGTAATTAATAATTATTCAGTTATCAATTTTTAATCAAAATTATCTAGTTTTTAAGTGAAAAAACTATTAAAAATATAGTTTTTGATAGGATACATTTCTTTCGATCTGTTAATTTTTGTAAGAAACGTAATACGTCTGTATTGGCGGATTAATAAATCTACGGTACCTACATTATCGTTCCATATGTCGGAGAGTACTTCATTTTGGTGATTTATCTCTTGCTATTATTTATTTATTATTATTATTATTATTATTATTATTATCCAGATTTAGCCATACGGCTCACACTCCCTCTAAGGGGAAAATTCACTCATCCCAGATACCTACGGTATCAAAAGGATTGAGCTCTGGTGGGACTCTTTCCATGTTATCGAGTCCTAGGTGACTTGGTATGTCGGTGTATCTCCCAAAAATTTTCGTACGCATCTGGACGTCGAAAGTAACACAGCTTTCTGCATAATCTTATATAGATGTTCGTTTAGACCCAGCTTTTTTATGTTTTCTAGGAGGCTCTTCGGGATGACTCCAGTGGTAGAAAGAATAATGGGTATCGTCTGGGTACTTTCCATTCTCCATTGTCTCCTGATTTGTATTTCTAGATCTCTGTACTTGGCGATCTTTTCGTTGTATTTAACACGTAAATTATTGGTGTTGGGTATCGTCACATCAATAAGTGTTGTTTGCCTAGTAATTTTATTAACTAGTATGAGATCGGGTCTATTATGGGCCACTGGTTGGTCTGTAAGCACAGTGCGGTCCCAGTATAGCTTGTAGTTGTCATTTTCAAGCATTCTATCAGGGACGTATTGATAATAAGGAAGATGGTCGGTTTGGAGAAGTCCCAGTTTGTCAGCTAGTTCTTGGTGGATAATCTTTCCTACTGAGTCATGGCGTTCTTTATAATCAGTACCGACAAATGCCTGGCAGCCACCGGTAAGATGTTGGATGGTTTCTTGGGCTTGGCATCCATATCGGCATTTGTCATTTTGGACTTGGGGATCTTTAACAATATATTTCAGGTAATTTTTAGTTGGAATAACCTGATCCTGAATGGCAAGTAGGAAACCCTCAGTCTCGGGAAACATCTTTCCTGATGTCAACCAATAGTTCGACGCTGTATTGTCGACATATTCTTGGCTGATCTCATTGAGATGTCGCCCATGCAGAGGTTTACTCATCCAGGTGCGCATTTTGTCTTGTTTAGTCAGGTGGTTTATGCGCATTTCTTGTTCCCTCAGTTTAAGCGGCGTCGTATCATCTACTGCGCAAATTGCTCGATGTAAAGTAGATGTCTCAGCCTGTACCTGAAAATAAGTTCTTAAATTAGCAATTTGTTTATCCAATTGCTCACCTATATCCATAAGTCCTCTTCCCCCTTGATACCGCGGTAATGTTGTTCTCTCTACTGCACTGCGTGGGTGATGTTTTTGCGCCTTTGTGAGAAGTGTTCTTACTTTCCGCTTAAGATCCTCTATATCTGTTTTTGACCACTTTATAATACCAAATGAGTAGCTCAGCGCGGAACAGGCGTACGTATTTAATGCCTTAAACAAATTTTTACTATTAAGATATGACCGATTTAGTTGTCTTACTCTTCGTACGAACTCCGAAGTTAGTTCAGTTTTCATTTGTGTATGGTCAATTTTCCGCGCTTGTTTTACTCCGAGATATTTGTACATATCATTTTCACCCATTGCCTCGATGTTTTGGCCATCTTGCATATCGAAACCTCCGGGCTGAATCTTTCCTCTGACTATATTTAGTATACGGCACTTGTCTAGTCCAAAATTCATACTGATATCATTTGAGAAATTTTCTACAGTTTTTAGCATCTCATCTAGGTGGTTTCGAGTGGAAGCCATTAATTTTAAATCATCCATATACAACAGATGATTAAGCTTCGCTACAACAGTGTTGTTATTTTTGATGCTAAAACCTGAGTCAGTAGAGTTCAGCAGCTGAGATAGTGGGTTCATTGCTAGGCAGAACCAAAGTGGACTCAACGAGTCCCCCTGGAAAAGCCCCCGGTTAATACAGATATTTTCAGTTTCGATATTAATTTCACCCGGTATTTGAAGGCGTATTATTATTATTATTATTATTATTATTATTATTATTATTATTATATTACAAATAAGGGCAGAGGAGCGAGCTCCTATTATGCCCAAAAATCAAAAATAAGAAACATCCTTATAAAAACTAATACCAATTATAAAGTTAAGTAAACATAAACAATTAAGTATATCATACAAAAGTTGAATGGTGAGACAATAAATAAATAAATAAATAATGCTATCCAAGAAAAAAAAATCCTATAAATAAAATAAACCACTATCAAGTTTATTTTTAAAGATGTTAACCCTAGTTGCCGATATGGTGTCTTGATCCAAATTGTTCCAGATATTAAAGATTCTATTTGGCAAGAAGTTCACCCTGGACCTTGCAGTAGTTTGTTCCCTTTTCCATTTGTATCGATGGCCTCTTAATCTTTCGTCTTGATTCAAAGTGAATATGGTGCTTAGGTTCCCAAAGTTATGTTTTAAAATACGGAAGGACATAATTAGATCACCTCGAAGACGTCGCTGCTCGAATTTCGTAAGATGAGCCATGGATAATCTATCTTCATAGTTAGGTCTTACACGACCGTATGCCAGTCTTGTAGCTTTACGCTGAACATTTTCAAGTAGGATCTTATCGCCAATGAGATCTGGATTCCACACTGGTCCGGCAAACTCAAGAATAGGTCTAACGTATATTGAGTAAAGTTTACTAACAGAAGTTAGAGATATACGTGTAAAACATTTACGGATCAAAAACAGTTTCGAGTTTGCACGTTTACACACCGACACTATCTGATCAGACCAATTTAAGTCACTATTAATTATCACTCCGAGATCATTGTGGGAGGATACCGAGTTTAAGGGATGTCCATTAATAAAGTACGGTAGTGATGGGTTATTTTTCCGATATGTAAAACAACGCATTTTTCAATGTTAAGCGGAAGTAACCATTCTGAGGACCATTTGAATATTGCGTCAAGATCTTGTTGAAGAACATGTTGGTTAATAGTTTAATTCACATATAATTTCGTGTCATTAGCGTAAATGGAAACCTTACTGGATACGATGAGCGGAAGATCACTAGTGTAGACACAAAATAGTAGCGGTCCAAGTACTGATCCTTGTGGGACTCCACTCTTGACTGGCTTATCTAGTGAATGGTCTTCCCCAACACGAACCCTGAAGTATCTATCGGATAGAAAATCTTCAATCCAAATGTTCAACTTTCCGCGGATACCATAGTGATCCAATTTAGCTAGTAATCAAAGTTTTGGAACACGGTCAAAAGCTTTGGAGAAGTCTAAGTAGACTACATCGACAGGATTCCGATTGTTTAAAGATAATGAAAAATCATTTACACAATGAAGTAAGTTTGTGATCGTTGAACGACCTTTGATAAAGCCATGCTGTTGGTGAGGGATGATATTTTCTTGAAGAAGAAACTCAGACATAGCTTCTGAAATAATCGATTCCATGACCTTGCCGACAATAGGAACCAGGCTGATTGGACGATAGTTATTGCAATCAAGTTTATTTCCTTTCTTGAATATAGGAGTAACCGAAGCCAATTTCCAGGAAGAGGGGAGAGAACCTTGATTAAAAGAAGCATTCATTATAGAATGGGAGATATATGGATGGCTACAGATTCTGCACATTGTTTGAGGAAAAAAGAGGTGAGTCCGTCTAATCCAGGTGATGAATTGTTTCGTAGTTTCCTTAAATGATGTTTAATTTCATCCGGTGTGAAAGATATATTGTCAAGAGTTTTAGACAAACGTGGGCACATTATTTGAGGAATGGTATCGTTAGGTTCATTTGTAAAAACCTGAGAAAAGAATAACGATAAACATTCCGAAGCTTCGTTATTCGAAGAACATAAAGAACCGTCAGCTTTTTGAAGTAACGGTATAGAGACTTTAGAAGATAAAGATGTACGAATGTACCGATAAACTTTTTTACTATTACCACTAGCAATGATAGATTCTTCAAATTCTGTTCTTAACTTTAGCAAAGATTGTTTGACTCGGTTAGAAAAATTACGGTGGGCGAGAATACAAACCGTTCGGTTGTATAATCAGAAATTGTTGTAATAGCAGTATGAAGAAAAGAGTCCCACAAACAACATTTGATTGTATTTCTTTACTACTCTTTTCGTTCCTTAGCTTATTTCCTTTAATTCTTTTCAATAGATTTTGTGGTGTAGCTGTATTGCTATGTTTTGTTTCTGATGCACATATTAGTATTGGTCTTATACTGTGACAAAAAGTAAATTTTTTATTAAATGTCGTTTAAAGTTGAGCCTTAACTGTAATGGCCATAATTTTTTAAAGCTAGTTTAACTTCTCCAGTTTAGTAACTTTAATCATTATTAATATTGATTGTAATAAAAAATCATAATTTTATTGAACATATTCATTTTTAGGTTGCTAAGCAGCATTTGTACAATTTTACTTCTAACAAGTGCAACATAAAGACAAAAAATGTATAAAGATTATAAAGTTTAAGTACAAATTTATTTTTCACTTTAACACTAATACATAATTAATGCCATTGACCATCATGTCGCAGATTTATTATAAACTTGTATTTGTTTATTTATTTATTTATTGTCGTCCGAACCACTGAGGTTATAGACGAAAACAATGGAAAATACATATTGAAAGAAACAAAGGTTATAATATTAATTACATACTAATATAAAAGAAGATTGATATGTAATTTGTGATAGAAACTAGATTTTGATTTAAGTACCTTTTATGCCTATAGCCGTTAATAATTTTTTTTTAAAACATAGAGAACCCACATCAACCACCAAGAGTTATTAGTGGGGGGACATACACAGTAGTACAGTTTGATAAATTAAAGTTTATTATAATTGTTTATGTCTTTTAGAAACTGCCATAAATCCGAGATATTTGTCGTAAGTGCACCTCTCAGGTTTCCACTAATTCCTCGGCATGTTCTCTGAGGTTGGAACTGCGGACAGTCGATTATCAGATGATTCACGGTGAGTTGAGTAGAGCAGTAGGTACAAATCGGAGCTGGTTCTTTATTTAGAAGGTGTTGGCGTGTTAGTATTGTGTGGCCGATTCGAAGACGATTTACGATTACTTGATCTCTTCTTTTTCCTTGTTGTGATAGGCTGGCGTCTATCATTTCATTTTTGATGGACTTTAATGCCAATTAATCAACTTCCTCCTTGCTTTTAATGCCAATGTGTGAAGGTATCCAGATAAATGTAACCTTTTTATTTATATGGTGTAGTGTAGTAAGTTCCTTTCTTATATTTTATGCAATAGGATGGCTAGGGAAAAGTTGATTAATTCCATGAATTGCGCTGAGTGAATCTGTGATTATTAAAATATTATTTTCAGTTCTTGAAGAGGAGTTTTTAATAGCTTCTAATATCGCTGTGGTTTCTACGGTCTAAATGCTGCAGTGCTGTGGAATTCTAATGGTATATTTGTAATTTTTATTTGCGAAGGCTGCAGAATGGCCATTTTCAGTTTTTGATGCATCTGTGTATATTATGTGGTGATTTGGATAGTTCTCCATAATTTCTTTGAATGCATTAGTGATAAGATTAGGATTTGTGGTATTTTTTGGGTACTGTGTTAAAGTTAAATCAGTAATAGGTAAGGGGGTAAGCCACGGAGGGAAGTCTAATTTTGTGGTTGTGGATAATTTAAATTCATTGCAATTGAATCCTTCTTGATTGATTTTTTTCCTAAAAGGGTTTGTGTCTATATTGTTTTTTTCTATACAAATTGGATGTAGGTGCGTTAATAATCTCAGAATATAGTGGGTGCTTTTTATTGGAAGATATACAGTTACAGTGTGTTTCGAACAAATGTTCTTCATAAAAACGCTTTATAATGCATTTATACAAATTAAATAAAATAAATTATTGTGTATATCTTTAAGTTGACATAAATACAAACCTTTAAATATAATTTCTACGCGTATATAATAAAATATATCTGGTGGCTGTAATGCCAGTGTACGCGGCAAAGTGATTCTAAAACAGAACAGACGTACCGCCTAAATATTTCGTGTTGGTATCATGTGACCTCACGGATTATGACGCGGATGACGTGCAACGGTAAGTAAATTAAATGAAGTATATCTATCTAATATAACATAATTCTTGTTGATTTATTTTTATACTTTTAGTACATTCTTTGCCACCTTCAATTTAAAGTACTAACATGCATTGGGATATTCATCATCTAAGATAACATTCCACTGACTATGTGCTACATGATATGGACACACCGAATGTTGCAGGTTCAAGTAAAGGTATTGTGTATTATGTTATCATCTGTTACCTTTGTATTTGAAACGCGCTATCTCAGAGTTAGTTTTTCAGTAAAAATGTTTGCAGATTTTATTCTACTCTATTACTGATATTATCTGACTTCTAAAACATTTAAATGAATTTTACAACTAATATTAACCACTGATTGTACATATTTATAATAGATCACCGTGCGTAATTATTACATGTACAAAATATATTGATTCTATGAAATTTTGTATACATAATTAAGTACTCCCCAAGAATTTTTGTTTAAGACCATTTCAGCAACAAAGAAATTTTCGTTCCTGAAGAAGTGAATGAAATTGGAAGTAACGTACAACTATGTTCTGGTACTTACATTAATAGAGAGATTTAAATTATTTTTATTTAACGTGCACATTATTCTTTCTAGGTAATCGTTATTTAAATGAAGATGGATACAGCGGCAGTCCAATCTACGAATCAAGTGGTATCGACTATCAACCGTCAAGTTCAGAAAATAAAAAAAGTGAACCTGAAGAAGTTTTAGAGAAACCTACTAAAATTCCCACTCCACATAGTACTAATACAGATAAAAGTCTTACCGCCAGAGGACAAATAGAATAAAATTCTTCCCAATAAAACCAAAAACCTCAAGAAAGGGCATTAGTGAGCCAAATACATGGAAGAAAAATGTTGCAGCTATTAGCAAAAAAAGGGGAGCAAGCTATATTTTATATAAAGGTGATGTTGTATTTGCCAAACGTCCCTGTTCTAATCTCCTATGTAGTGAGAAATGCAGAATAAAATGCAGTTCTAAATTTAATATGGATAACTGTACTTCATTATTTAATGACTTCTACAAGCTTGATGTAAATTCCAAAACTGCCTTATTATTCAGAAGTATTACACCTTACCTGTTGTACGGGAACAAAAAAATGCTCACAAACAATCTTTCTTCTATAGGTACTCAGTGATTTTAAAAAATCAACAAGTTTTTGTTTGTAAAACTGCATTTTGTGCTTTATACCAATTTAGTCGCAAAAAGGTGGATATTATTAAAGAAAAACTAAAGAGTGAAACATCAGTTTTATCTAGAGACAGGCGAGGTCATCATTTGAAGAGACCCCATAAGATTAGTGGTGCTGTAGAACAAGCTATTATGACTCATATTAGTAAGTTTCCTACAGAGGAATCACATTATTCAAAGCACAGCAATCCACATAAGAGATATCTGGACCCAAACCTCAACATGTTACTTATAAATAAACTGTATATTGAGGAATGCAAAGAGCTTGATGTATCTGATGGTCACTTGGTCAAGAAATCTACATACCTATGCAAATATTTTTTCCAAAAAGTTTAATATATCGTTCTCTCATCTAAAAAGTGACACCTGTAGCATATGCGACTCTGGGCAGCCTACAGAACATAAAGAAAATATAAATTTGGGATTTTAGCTGATGTCAAAAACCGTAAAAATGCTTTAAAAGACGAAAATGTATGTTACATTACAGTAGACCTCCAACAAAAAATGCCTTTACCAAAACTCACTACATCAAAGGCATTTCACCTCAGACAGTTATGGTTCTATAATTTAGGCATACATGTCGTTACTACTGAAGGCCATAAATGTATAATGAAAACCTGGACTGAAGACGTTGATGGTAGAGGAAGTTCAGAAGTTGTTAGCTTTTTGTGGAATTTCGTGAATACTGAAAATATTACTACAAAGAAACAATTTATGGTCTGGTCCGATTCATGCGCTGGACAGAATAAAAACTTCCAGATGGTTTGCTTTTACCAACTATTGATTTTAAAGGGTGTTTTCCATCTTATATATCATAAATTTCTTGAGGTAGGTCACCCCTATTTGGGCTCGGATAGGGATTTTGAAGAAGATGAAAAAGACGCATCTCCTGGTTAAACAATTTGAGAGCTTCGTTTAAGTGCACTTCTGTTGACCTCTTTAGAGCAGCGGTATCAAAAGTGCGAATTGCCATGATGGTTGCCAACCTTCTTAGAGGAGATGGCACATGAAGAAGAAGAAGAAGGGATTTAGAAAGAGTTGAGAAAGTTTTAAGAAGACACGGTAGTATTTTTACTCCTGAGCAATAAGACAAATTCTTAGATGAGCGTGCACAAAGAATTCTGTTGTAAATGATATGGAACCATACTTTCGAGATGTTGATGGTACACCCCTTTTAAGAAAGTATTGCTCTTCAAATATTCACTATCCGAAACCTATGTGCCCCCAACAAATATTGAATTGCAAACATTCGTGTGCAGTTGCCGTTCATTTCAGAGGAACATCGGGGTTTCTATGAAAATATTATTGGCTTTGATGTTGAAAATACCAAACAAAATAGACGTCGTACGAAATAAACCATATAGCTGTATTTCCGTTACAGTTTTTGCTTATTTTGTTTAGAATACATTATTGTTTTGATACTTAAGTTTGGGCTTATTTCATTTAAAACATTGTTTTTGGTTGTTTGAGGCCCTTATCAAAACCTAAAAATGGATTTATACAAAACTATTTAATAAATTAGGACCCCTCTTTATATAAGCGATCTCTTGAACATTATTCTGCGGTATTTTATGAAAGTGATTATGCAAAAAATCTCATGGGAAAATTTTTCCCAAGGAATTCGAGGTTTTCGTCTCGTATAAACATATTTTGCTGAATTTAAAACCAAAATCCTATTATTTTTTTATCATACATTGATTTGTTATTTATTTATTTATTTGTCCTTTAGATTTTTTCTCAGTTCTTAAAAGGTTTATTTATAAGCCAAATTAGTGCAATGTAAATATTTTACATTTTTACACAGCAATTCTTATCGGCAGTAAAGACGGGAAGTCGTCAATTTTTATTACATCTTTTAATGTGAGATAAAATAAAAATGCGATGACTAACTGGAATGTTTAAGATTAAAGGAACATAATATGTCATGTTTATTGGAAATACTCGACTAATTTCCTATAAGATTCAAATGGTAAATGTTTTTAGGATCCATTTATATTTTTGGGCATAGCAGGTTTTGAAACATATTTACCCATGTAGCAGGTACGCACAAATAATTAATTGCGATTTCATATAACTCCGGTAATACTTCTTTATGTTTAATCCAAAAGTCTAGTGAATTATTTTTCTATCTACCACTGAAAGCTCCAAATATTGGCTGATCATCAGGATACCAATACTTGTAGGTGTATAAAATATTTTTTTTCTCAGATATTTGTTTACCAAAGTGGATCCAAATTGATATTTCGTCGGAATTGGAAAAGTGTTGCAGTCCAGGAAAAACTTCTTGATCTGAAACTGCCTTGCGTTTAGCAGTACGCTGATTTCATTCTTCGGTGACCCAGTTTTGAGCATTAATTGAATTTTCCTAAGAGCCAAATCCGATTTTTTTAAACCTGGGATCTAAAAACGTCGCCTTCGCAATTATTATATTTTTTGTAAAAGACATAATCTTCTTGATACAACATATAATAACGTATTTGTTAAGGTCTGAGCTACATCGGTTTCAGCATGTACATTAACTAAGGCATACTGAAGCCCTCGAATTAGAGGTACGATCAACGACATAGTAGGGTACTTTTCACCATATATAATAGTAGTAATATCATTAGCAGGCTTCAGCACTATAACACAGTCAACAATAATTGTCCACTATTCTGCGTTTAAAAACTGTGGAGATTTAGGCAAATCGGTCAAAACAATGCTCAAATGATCTTTAGTACATATCAATCTTTCCAGCATTATGTAACAAGAATTCCACCTTGTAGAAACATCTTACTTAACTGTAAGTATAGTAAGACCCATCTGCATTTGAAAAATTTTTAAGTTAGCACTGGCTACAATACTATGTTTAAAATATCCAAAAAGCCCTACACTTTGTTAACACACTACTTAAATTTTCATTTTTTAAAATGGCTTCACTTACACTTAAATTAAGCGTGTGTGCAACACAGGCATGGTGGTGTTTTTTGCAAATGGACTGTAATTGCTTTTTTAATGTTGGCTTCGTTATCGTTATTAATGATTTTATTACCGATATTCCAGTCATTAAAAATTGAAGTTAAATCATCCGCAATTTTTTTACCTGTGTGAGAGCCAGACATAGCTTTTGTGCATAAAACAAGTGCACATAATTTATTCTCGTGCGTGAAATAAGCCGTCACAGTAATATATGCTATATTGCTGTCCGATGTCTAAATATCCGCCGTTACAGCAGTCTTTTCAACTTTAGATAGTGTTATTTTTAGTGTTGAAGTCGACTCCCTATAATTTGGGTCGACTCGAAATTTGGGTGAAATTTCATTGGACAGTTTTTTTCTACTTGGTAATTTGTGTTTTCTACAATGGACAATGGCTGATAATCATGAGATATAGGTTTCAACAGTTTTTCATCAAGTTTGTTTAAGTCTGATTCAGACAGTTCATGTACCTTTTTAACACCGAACAGTTTCAATTGTTTTTGATGTCTCGTGTCCCTAATCATTCCGTCGTTGTTTTTTTTTAATTTACACCTGAAGTTCCTGGAATAGCCAACTTGTTTATATTTTCTACTTCTGGATGCACGATGTTTTCGACATTTTCTCTCTTTGTTCGCCAGTGGTTCATTTTCTAACATTTGGGTAGGATGAATCCTTAATCTCCTTCTCCTTTTTATTTTGATGAAATATTTATATTTGATGAAATTGAAACATTCTGTCAGATTTTGTTACACATCGTTTTACCTACTACACGCCTTCATGTACCAGAAAACTCACTCCAAAATTCCTCTTATCGTTTCCACTTGTATCAAACGTGCATTAAGTAATCTTTTCAATGTTGTTTCCAGTCAAAAGTGTTTCTTGTATTGCTATGATGTGTATTTTCTATTTCTTAAATTATTCAATCATGATAATTATTGCTCCCTCCTCGTTTACTACACGAACATTCCATATCGCAATATATAGGTACGTAATAATGTTTTTTTCGATATTTATATTCTTATTTTTTATTTTCCTCTTCATAGCTAGATTCCGTCGGCATATTGAGTCGTCGTTTTCTTTTTCAAGGGTTATATGCCGCTTTTTTGTCCATATTTCTAGAATTTTTTCGTTTGAAATGACTATTTCCGGCCCATTCCCATTTTATGCCATCCACAGTTACACATAAATATTGTTTTTTCATTGCGGATTCTATTTCGACATCCTCTTTTAATAGTGTTTCATTTGTTGCGACTGTTTGTAGACCCTGAATTACTATTTTATTTACTTTCATTTATTTTTCAATTATTTCTACTTTGTTTTCAACCTGGGTAAACGTGTTTTTGTTTCTTCCAATTCTTGTTTTATCTTTATATTTTCTTTTTTTAGCTCTATTATCTCTTCTCTATATTCCTTATTTTCATTCCAGATTTCTTTTATTTCCGCTGTCATCTTCTTGTCGTCCTGATCCTCTGAATCTTCTTCATGTGGTTTTCTTTTGGTTGGGGTTCTGGCAGTTTTTTTGCCCTGCAAGAAAGGTAAACTTGACCAACTATCTTTTCTTACTCTGAGATAGCGCGT
>NW_027314021.1:0-18217 GCF_040954645.1 Diabrotica undecimpunctata
CGCGCTATCTCAGAGTTTGTAATTTTTTGTTACTATACAACAAGTATCTATTCATAACTATAGTACCATCGTAACGATCCCTCAGCATGGTGTACATTAAACTGTATTATTTTTAGGTGACAAATTGCGGAAGCCAAACCTACAGAGTCCAGCCATAATGGCAGGTACCCAGAATCTTCAGAACACTGCTCAACAGTATCAACAGCAGCAACAGACTGACGAAAGCGACAAAAAGACGGTAAAGGAGGACTTTTTACGGGCGCCTAGTTCACAATCCAATGACAAGCTCAATGATTCGTCAGATCCCTTTGACCAACGAGTTTCATCACCAACAGAGAGCCCCGAAAATCTCATACAAAATATGACCCGGGAAGCTGGGGACGGCCAGAATGATAGTGGAAATGATAATTTAGAGTGATATAAATGTAGGTAGAAAATTCACGGTTCATTACAAAAAATTTTTAATTAAAAATTATAAATATATAATAATTTATAGATATAAATGTTATAAATATCAAGGTTCTAAAACTACTTTCTTGTGCCATGTCTAATTTAAATATGGGATTAACCCACAATTATTGATTGTAATTAAAATCACATTTTTAATTAACAAATGTTTGACGTTTCGATTTCCATCGCGGAAATCGTTTTCAAAAAAAATTGATTATACAAATTTTGAAAATTGTATACCCAAAAATGTCTTGGATGAGAAACCTCTGGGAATAGTTCGCTTGCAGTTCTATTCAACTGTTACTGTTGCAAATGGCTCCATGGCAAATTAATTATAAAGGAAGCCTTTATAATTAATTTACATATTAATAAAAAACGGATAATGGCACATATTGTCATCAAGAATCTTATACTTTAAAACAAATTGAAGTCATTTATATAATTTAAATAATAAATTACTTTCCACAAGGAAACTAAAATCCTTTATAATAGGTATATATCTTTTATAAAGGCTTTTATATACCTTTTATAAAGGATTTTAATAATTTTTTTAATAAATTACTTATATCAAAGCTTTAATATTTCAACAAAAAAATCATAATCAAATGAATATTTGACTACAATCTGAACGAATATCATTGACCATTGTTCTTTATTGTTCTAAAATTAACTTTATAATGTTACATGTTATTAAATTATAATGTTACATGTTAGTAACATACTCAAATAAAAACTAAAAAAAAATTTAACAAAAAATGATAAGTTACTGTCCTTAACAGCAAAAAAAACATTATCATTATAAAATATTTCACTTACAATAGTTTGTTGACATTTAAAGATAGGGCCATAGGCTTGGTAAAAAACAGGTGGCCCTCTAGATGTAGAAATACAATATCTTTGCCTCTTCAGCAAAAATAATGATAAGGGCGGTTGGCCGCGACATGACAGAAGAAGTTTATGTGTGAATACTAACGGCAACAAGTGAATTGCCAGTCGGACTCTATAAATAAACGAAAAAAATAAGAATCTCTTACTATTTCAATCGGAACTAAACTACAAATATGCACGCCTGAATGCATATTGATACAAATAATAACTGGCAACTGAGAACTAAAAACATGAGAAAAAATATGATTTAGAACGCTTTTAACTAAAAACCAATAAAATTTTGAGAGAGGTTATGTATAATTAATACTTCAATAAAGTGGTTTAAAAGAAAACGTATATTCCAACCCCACACAAATTTATTACTAAAAGAGTCTTTTAAACATACATACTCGAAGCGATAAAAATTAATAATCCCAAGACATAGTTAACAAAAAAATACAGACTGGTATCACTGCCACACTCTGGCAGTGATACCAGCTTGCAAGCGACGAGGCATGCTTTGAATCACATTCTACGGAAGATTATTTCATTCCTGCACCAATATCTCGCGAAGGTCTCTTGAATTTCTGGGGACCGGCAAATGACTGCATAAATGTCTCTTTATATCATCCTAAACGTGTTCTATGGGATTGATATCTGGACTGCGAGCAGGTCAAACAAATCGTGTGATTTGAACCTCGTCAAGATACTCAGTAACTATAAGAGCAGTGTGGGGCCGTGCATTAACATGCATAAATGTTGCGTCGTGTCCAATAACTATAAGCGGTAAAGCATCGTCTTATAGAACCTACGTCATGTACATATGCGTAGTCAATGTCCCATTCTCGATAAAGACCAACTCTGTGCGAGCGTCAAACGATATGTGGCCTTACCATGCCATAATTGACCCATCGCTCGGCAACACTCTTACACGTTTATCTGAGCCCGTAAGACAGAATCTCGATTCATTGGAAAACAATACATGACTCAAATCCCGTATTCTCCAAGCCAAGTGTTCTCCGGCAAAATTCAACCTGGCAATTCGTTGTTCGAGAAAGCAGTGGTCCAGTTACAGTTCGAGAAGATAAACCAGCAGCATGAAGTCGTCTCCTACCTATCAATTGACTTAGGTTTACATTTCTCACTTCTTGCAGATGATTTCGAAGGGAAACTGTCGTGACCGTTCGGTTTCTCAAACACTAGAAACGACATAGCGGTCATATATAGCTTTTGTAATTCAGCCTTAACGAGAACCAGGTCTTCGGGTAAGCAGGCCGGTCTCTTCGTACCGCCGCCATTCTTTTTGCACACTCAACAGTTACACGAACGTTTCGCGCTGACCGTGGCCATTTTCATACGCCGCCACAATTCTTGCCTCTACAACAGAACTTATGTTCATTGCAATACACTGACAGTAACAACACTACACAAACAATTTACAATTGACATTAAAACCACGGAAACAAAAACTGTAATGGTTTTTAGGAAATAGGGTAAGGGGCTCTTTTTATCTCAAACCCTTATCGAAACAGCAAAAGCAACAAGTTTTTTTAAACAACCCATTGGTAAACTATGATATAAATATATATATAATATATATATATATATATATATATATATATATATATATATATATATATATATATATATATATATATAAATTATTATTAGTGAGTCTATAAACCATTTTAAATTTTATTAATTTTATTTTTCAGTATGACTGGATGAAATGTGATGTAGTATTGTTGGAGTTAATGAAGTGGTTATGTTCAAGGGCGAGAGTGTTGAGAAGAATGTGCACGTATCCTGTAAATAAAGTAATTGTTATAATATTACAGTTATATTGAACTGTCTCTGTATATGAAGCAAATTATTAATTTACATATTTTAATTTTATTGTATATTTCTCATCTAGCTGATTAAAAAAAGTTACTGAACATAGAGTTTTATTGTTATTTACATTGTTGGTGTATAAACTTAAAATGGGAATAACATGGCTGCATAACATAATAGTTTGAAAACTTTGAAGGTAAAAAAGTAGTTAACACATTGATCGCCAGAGCTATTTAAGAAACATTCTGGGGACCACGCGTATATTTTCGTGTATTTGTTTTTATGACATTACTTTTAGTGATTTCGCATTCAGAGAACCCTAAATTGATTGAAACAGCCCTTGATTTTACTTAAAAAATATGTCGCTCAAATATTTCCGACGTGGCCTCGTGAGCATTGATTCATCGCTCAGGGCCACGTCAGCCGTATATGCTCGACGATACGACGATGCAGTTATATGTCAATACAAGGTTGAATTCGGTCGTGAGTACATCGTACGCAAAGAAAAATAATGTCTAAGCGTAAAGGATTGTCAATAGACGAATTAAGAGCATTACTAGAAGAAAGCGATGATAGTGAAAGTGATGTGAGATGTTTAGACTACGACTCTGACGATTCTTTGAACGACCCAAATTGGGAATCCGATCATGAATTAGATTTAGAAGAATCTGTAGAAAGCATGGAATCAATACTGCAAGATCTTGAAGCTGAAGAAAATCAAGAAAGTGAAGATGAAGCTAATGACGATTCGCAAGAAGTAACAGAACCAGAATTGAACACTGTTCCAGATACACCCAATTGGAATTTGTACGAGGGTCGTCACAAATATTTTCCTTTACTATACCGGCTTACGAGACATTTTGTTTGTTTATTGACGATGAGGTTATAAATTTTATAGTCGATCAGACAAATAAATATGCTGAAGCACAAAAGAAAACAGCACGTATATCACGATCGAGTCGCTTGAAACAATGGGTTTCGACAAATAATCAAGAAATAAGACAATTTTTTGGTCTTCTAATTTGGATGGGGTTAGTGAAATATGGTAGTACTGAATCTTACTGGTCAACCAAACAAATTTATCAAAACAGTGTTGCTTCAAAAGTAATGTCTCGTAGCAGGTTTGAGTTGCTGCTTCGTTTTATTCATTTTTCGGAGAATAGTAGTTCCCAAAATCATCTAAACCCTATTCATTCTACAGATTCCCAATCGTCAATAGAACCACGTGTAAGCCAAACAGGGTCGTACTGATGTACGACCTATGTATTATATGATTTTTTAAAATATTTACTTTTGAAACTGTTAGTGTAAGAATTTCTTGAAATTTAATTATTACATCACAATTTAACTAAACTCTAAAAAATAACACGACCAGTAAATAACTTAACAATAACTATAACATAAATATAACACAATATATTAACTTAAAAATCAACACGATACAATTTGAATTTAAAATGCTCGCAAGTTGGGATCTGTAACATGAGAATCTGTCTCGCTAACGGTAATAAATTAAATTTAATAGGCTCTTGACGAATGAGACGGCGAATATCAACACGTGCTCATGTTTACTGATGGGAATTTGGTAAACGAATAAACTTTAAATAAAATACAGCCTCTTGTAGATATTTTGCATAGAAAATTTCAAACAACGTATTTTCCAGGAGAAGACTTTGTAATAGACGAAACATTAGTTCCTTGGCGTGGTAGACTAATATTCCGTCAATATATACCAAACAAAGCTCATAGGTATTATGTAAAGGTGTTCAAACTATGTTCTACCAATGGTTACACTTGGAATACTAAGATTTATGCTGGGAAATCTGATGACTATAACAAAAATGTTGGATTGGGTCAGGCAGTTTGCCTTCAGCTTTAAGAAAATCTATTATATCAAGGCCGCACATTATATATCGACAACTTCTACACCAGTTATAACTTAGCATTGTCACTTCTTGATATAAGTACACACACTGTGGGAACAGTTAGAAGCAAGAGAAACACTTACCCCAAAATGTTATGTCTGCAAAATTAAAAAGAGGTGAATCAATAGCACGAGAAGACGAAAATGGGATAGTGGTAATGAAATGGAACGACACTCGTGATGTTAAAATTTTATGAACAAAACACTCACCAAATATGACTCAAATAGAAGAGAGAAACATTCATCCAAGTACCAGTATGCAAAGTGAGAGTCGTAAAAAACAAACAAAAGAAAAGCCGGAGATAGAGGTAGCGTAAAACAAGGGAAAACCAGGAATTGATGTGTCCGACCAATTATCGACTTATGCTTCTACACTACGCAAGGGCGTTAAGTGGTATCAAAAGCTTGCCTTTGAATACCTGATTGGAATTTCAATTGTAAATGCATTTCTAATTTATAAGGTTGTTAAAAGTCCTACAGCCTATAAAACTCAAATAAACCACCTCACAAAAATACGATTATTTAGGGAACAACTGGTACAAGATCTTTTAAATATAACGGAGATACCAACAAAGACTCTTAACATAAAAAACGCGCATTTCTTACAAACAAAAAAGGATGAAAATAACAAAAGAGTTTGACTAACGCGCTATCTCAGAGTCGCCAAGATGAAAGAAGAAAGACGATATGTTGCCCGGAACAAAGCAAAAAGAGTATACACTTACTGCCCAGATTGTACCTCTCGACTGAAAATTTTTTGTTTTTACTGTAAATTCTGTTTATTAATTTATTTCAGCTGAAATCCAACCACAGTTGCTTTGTAGGAGGCCACACATGTAATGCCTAATACTAAAATATGTATAGTGTCACTCAAATATGAGCGACGCGGCGCTATATGATATACAAGAAAAATCGTGGTGTCGGACATATATGAGCGACGTGGCCTAATACGCACTATTGGTGTCGGCCATATATGTCCGATGTGGCGATCAATGTGTTAAACAACGTTTAATAAACATTAATTACACTGAAAGTGTTTACTTCGTTGTAAACATTTGTAATTGTATAAAAAAACAGTATTTCTGGATTCGATGATCGTTCGAGACGTATGAAGAAAATGAAATGAAATAGAAAGATATATGTATTCCGCTAAACAAAGAAAATAACAAAAAAGTGCAGCTAATATCCAAATACATATTGTTCTGAAGCTATTTTCTTGTGGCATTTTAAAGTAATTACTATTTAAATGGGAATAAGCCACAATTAAAGATTAAAGTACGTTTATTGACGTTTCAATTTCCACTTCGGAAATCGTTCTCAAAATACAAACATTAGTGATGCACATATATAAATATAGTCTTCTGCAGGTCATCATGCAGGGTAGAGTCGATGGCAAAAAGGGAATAGGTAGAAAGAGGAAGTCATGGCTGCAAAATATTCGAGACTGACGCGCTATCTCAGAGTTTCCACGTTGCAAAAAGACAGAGAAGCTTTTAAAAAATGTGGGTCGCCAACCTCCGTTAATGGGGACGGGCATAGGAAGAAGAAGAAGTGATGCACAGAACACGTGAAACCTGATGTTTATATAATCGTACAGGGGTTGTATTCAGTTTCTAGCAGTATATAACATCTGAATTTAAAATGAATTAATTTAGAATTTTTAGGGGTTACTGTTAAAATAATAGTAATCAATTGATTTATCTCTCCAAAGAAGTATACTTAAATATTAGTTTTTGAAAACTGTCATTCACACATCATTAGTTTATTGTGGTATTAATCAAAAGGCAAAAAATAGAAAGTTGTTTTTTATACATTTTACACTTTAAGACCAATATTTTGAAATAAGTAATAATATTATAATTAATGATATAAAAAGAGATCTTCTTGTGTAAATGTTAGGGGAAAATACTTACTACATATATTATTGGGGTAGATAGACTTTACATTTAACATTACATTAACATTAATAAATAAAATTTATTTAGTCGACGTTTCGATTTCGATTTAACATTTATTTGTGTCAGCAGAAACGAATATATATTTAGAAGGATTGTGACGTCACTATTTTTGATTTTGATGCCGGTTATGTCGAAGATGGTTCGAGATATCAAAATGCCGTTTTCAGATTTTGATTCATGAGACAAAACAATATATGAATCCATCGATAGATCGTCCCCAAGTATTGCATAGGCGACAACGCACAAACGAACATACTTTGCGGATGTAAAAACGAAAGGTTTTCTTTGAAAATGATGAAAAAAAGTTTTTACTATTACATATAAGTAATATCGAATTATGAAAACTAAGTACTGGAAAACTACATAGATACAATGAGTAAAATGGGTTATAGTTTTTCATTTTTAAAATATTCCATTTTGTTTATGTAATTTTAAATAATTTAGTATCTTTTATTTATCATTGCTACTCATTTCCACCTCAAAAGCTAGATCCACCTTCAAATGGATCTAGCTAGGAAAAGGGGACCTTCTTTAAGAGCCACAACCTCTCTCTTGGTATAAAAGTAAGAATGTGCGATGCTACGTCTTCTCTGTTCTTTTTTATGGTGTTGAATCGTGGACCTTGAACGAAAATATATGCAGAAAATTGGAAGCATTTGAGATGTGGCTATATAGGAGAATACTTAAAATCCCGTGGACTGACCTAGTCACCAATGAGGAGGTCCTCAGAAGAATGAAGAAGAACCGAGAAGTACTGACCACCATCAAATCTCGAAAGTTACAGTACTTTGGACACATTATGCGAAATGAATCCAGATATGCCCTTCTACAAGCCATCCTGCTAGGAATATTTGGAAAACGGGGTCCAGAAAGAAGAACATCCTGGTTGAAGAACCTCAGAACCTGGTTCAACACAACATCTATGCAGCTTTTCCGGGCTGTGGGAGATAAGGTGAAGATTGCCATGATGATCGCCAACATTCGTCACGGATAGGCACATCAAGAAGAAGAGAACTCATTTCCACACCACAATAGAGGAAGAGTGATAATGGTGCGTTTTTTTATGTGGTTTCCCCGGTAGGCCTAATACACAAATACTTAAAATATTATTCTGAGATAGATGTACTATCATCGTCAGGGTTTATTATAATTGAATCTACTCTGGCTTCTACTAAATTATCTAACTCCCACATTTTTGGTTCTACCTTTTGGGTAACTGTACACAATTTTTCCATTTTTGAGGAGTTATGGTTTAAAAGTTTTATTTTTAGCTGCTACATAATTTTTTATATCTGCCCATATCATTTCTATGGGATTCAACTCACAGTGATATGGTGGCAATCTTAAAACAATTTTATTTTGACTTTTCGCCATTTCGTCGATGATGTATTTATGTTAAAGGTATGTTTACGAGTTCATCGGCAGAATCCGTGTCCGACATATTAATTTGTTTTAGTGACTGTATATACAAACCTGCAAAGTATTATTTACAGGCTAATATTCTAATAAAATAATAGATAATAGATAGATAATTGAACAGATATATTAAAAAGGTCAATACTCACAATCTAATATTTATTTTCAAGGTGTTACAGAAGCGACGGATTTCGAGACTTACAATATTTGTCTCATCCTCAGACATAGCAAAGAGTTTGAAGATGGAAAATCACATATTATGCACTATGATTTTTGTTGTTTTTGTCACAGGTTCTTACAAGGTAAAGACCTAAAGGTCATTACCTTGTAAGACTTTTAATTAACTTACATAAATAATGATCAACATATCACCTCACTACAATGTAAGCGGAAAACTTCTTATTGGCGATATCTATATTATTGTTTTTTAACAAAACAAACTCTTTGCTGGGCCTGAGGATGAAGCAAATATTGTAAGCCTCGAAACCGATCGCTTCTGTAACACTTTTGAAAGAAAATATTAGATTGTGAGTATTGGCCCTTTTTAATATATCTGTTCAAATATGGACTCACACTTGCAACCCTTTTTATCATCATAATAGATAATTATTATAATAGAGTCAAAATAATATTAAATTTACTTACTTAAGTTGATAAAAAACAGCCAACACTTTAAAAATGTTTTACAGTTTCTAAGGTTTATTTAAATTAACACTATAACTATAAACCTACACTATAATTATACCAACACACACATACATAGAGCTATTAAAAGTAAAAATTATATTTAAGTATATAATTAAATTCAACATAATGTGATTCGTAAGGATTACTGAATGTATATCTGTTAAAACTGCAAATGAGCGTCTTTGTTTAGAGTTGTAGATTGTCGTTACTTGTGAGTTTCTACTTGTTACTTTTGATACGCTTTTGTACATAATCAGTTACAGTATAAGTGATTTTGTAACAAGTAGATACCTCTTCAGCATCTCTAGAAATTGGGAATGAATTGATCACGCATTCCTAGTGTTTATATTCTACTTTTCTGTTAGGCGAACGAACTTTAGTTATTGATTTTTTCTAGTAGTTTTTTCGTGCCTCTTTTTATTATTTTCTCGGCTTCGAAATCTGTCTGTCACATGTAGAATATTTTTGTCTGTTACAACTATTTACGTTAGTTTACTTGTATTTGGGGATAATGGTACAATTTCGTTGGATTTAAAGATTAGGGGTAATGTATTGAATGTAAACAAAAATTAAGACATTTATTATTTATTATTTTTCAATTTTCACTTCCACAAATAGATGTTCTAAGAAATTAACAATTGATTCATAAAATAAAGTATTAATCACGACGTGTTACCTATAAATAATAGTCCCCAATAAATATTGTATAAATTTCTAAACAAAATTGTATATACACAATAACAGATAAAATATAACAGACTTTATAAATTTGGATTTGTTCAATGTAGATCTAAAACATGTTTCACTAATAACGTTACATTCACAACAAATTTGTGAGAATTTGCTTAATAGGCGTGGTCTTTGATGAACAAAACCTGCATCTCCGGCTTTTCCTGACACACTACCAGCTACGTATTTTCCAAGAGAAAGCTTCGCTGTTAGCCTGCAATATTACAAATAACATCGTAAGATTCATATTCTGACATTATAATTGTGATGGTTATATCTATCATTAGAGGATTTCCCCACACATTTACTAGTGAATTTCAAATACTATGACTAAATTACTTAATTAGACTTAATTTTTGTAGTGAATTATAAACACGCTTGACAAAAATACACGTTTTTGGGTAAAGAAAAAATATCATCTTGGCGTCAGCATAAGGTCGGTTAATCTAAGTTGCATAGAACTCTGTTATAATTTGAATTATAAAAATGAATTGCCAATTATTTATTAACGTAGGACATGAAAGTCCGTTACTAAAATCCTGTAGTCTGTCGGCAGCTCTGTTCGCCTATATCTACGATAAGGAAAAACTATATCATTGAATTTGGGGTCAATAGATTTTCTTATATTATATAAATTTATTAAGGAAATATCCTAGAGCCTTGAAAATTGGTACATAGAATCCTCTTGGTTTCAAGCCGGACCTTATGGAATTTGCGGTAAATACGCCCTCTTCTCACTTCTCATATTCTTTCCTAGAGTCTTGAAATTTGGTACACTAAGTCTCCTTGGTATAAGAAATAACACTTTTGATGCTGGGGTCAACAGGGTATTTTCATAATCTTATGCCCTTTCTTTTTCTTAAAGAAAAAACCCTAGTCTTGAAATTTGATACATGCGTTCCTCTTGGACATAAGGGGAAAACTCTATTAAATTTACCGTACACAGGCCTTCTTCATTTTGTCATATTTCTATACCTTCCCTTTCTATTGAAGGAAAAGTCATATAATCTTTAGATTTGATATAAAGGATCCTCTTGGTCCAAAGAAGTACCCTCGTAAATGCGTTGTTTCTTTGTTATATTCTTCGACCTTTTCCCTTTTCTCGGAAGGAAAAAGTCCTAGCGTATTAAAAATTGGAACCTACATGTTTTTTTTGCAACAATTGGAGCACACTATTCAATTGGTGGTATAAAAATTAATATTAAACTCACCATGCTTCCAGGTTGAACCGCGTCAACCGCTGAGCTTTAATACCGGAAACTAAATACAGTATCCAGCAAGACCACTTATTTCTCATTAAACATTATATGCCTAATAATTATTGTATCTTCCAAAATCAATTCTACAGACAAATAAATGGTGCCTCAATGGACTCCCCAACTACCACCAGTAATTGCCAATATATTATGGAAGACTTCGAGACCCGAGCATTTCCACATCAATGCTCAAACACACATGTTGGCTACGATACTGTTGACGATACATTCGTCATTTGGGTCCCCACGGCAGGGATGCTTTGGTGTCTTTTCAGACCCATCTGAAATGGTTACATCCTAGTATCCAGTTCACGATGAGAGATGGAAACTGATGAAAACCCACCCATATCAATCGTTACTTGCATGCCAACTCTCATCATCTACCTTCACAAATTAATTCAGTCATTAATAACCCTTGTCTCCAAATCAATTACGACTTTGCGATGATGCAAGCAGGCCCCTCTGAGCTCTCTACTTTAAAACAAACCCTCATCCAAAATGGTTACCCGCAAAAAATCGCATCAATAGGAACATCCACATGCATCAATCTCCTACTCAATCTCAACCCAAAAGACTCGGCCCCTGGTCATACGAAAGTTTTTCTTCCCGAAATCAAAGGTGTCACTTACAAAATCGACAAAATCCATAAATCAAGAGGAATAAAGACAATATTTACCCCCCAACAAAAACTTTCATCTCTTGTCGAATCAATCAAAGAAAACATTCCAAAATGAATAACACAGAGAGTTTATGAGTTCCTTGTGCAGATTTCCCGGTCTAACGTAGGCCAAACAAACTGTAGAATCCAAAATAGGATTTATGAACATTCATATGATTTATGAAAACTTCAGAACCATAGCCCATCCGCTTCTATAAACCAAGAATTATCGGAAAAGCTATAGACCTTGAAAAAGGCCAAATTGTCTCAATAAAGAGATGACAGCATCCGGTTACCTTCGACATGGACACCTCTCATAAAGAAAATGTCCGCTCCATCTTTCAATCAAAATCTCGCACGCGCTATCTCAGAGTAATCTCGCCGTCAGAAATCTTCGCGCCAATCCCCACGCAAACCACGTCATCATCCAAGGTATAAATGATCCGTCCGTTGTCCATAGTAGCAGTAGTGCAGTGACAGTGTAGTGGTCTGGGGGCTCAGGAGATAGACCCCGGAATCCCTGAAGAAGACATCAGAGAGGATAACAAAAGCTCAGCGCAGTGATGATCGAGGCGGTTCAGCCCGGAAACCTGATGAATTTAATATTAATTTTTATAATAATATTGATCTTGGTTTTAGGTTTCTAGTGCATCTGCATAATAGAGAAATGTAGTTGTTTTAAATAATTAAAGTCAATAAATAAAAAATGAAATCTAATAAAAAGTGCAAATAAAATCATTTTTTCAAAATAAAAGATGTTTCCAACAATGCCGACAGACGTTTAGGCTAGCTTGAAACTAGTTCAAAATTACCATTCTTCTGAAAAGATGTGTTTCATCGAAATATGTCAAGTCATATTATGTGGAAATTAAAAACTGTGTATTATTTTTTGTCATGTTACAAACGATGCATACGTTTTTTTATAGTATTCTTTTCGTAGATTACATCGTAAAGATTTGGATTTTGATTATTTTAATAAAATTACTTGCCTTAGCACGTTTCATCAATTCTTCTTGTCCAGCTTTGATGTTTTCATCTTTTCCTCCCCAAGCACGGAGAACGGAAGCTTGAAGTGCACGCCCATAACTGAAAGTTAGCGCCCACGGTCTCTTTCCTGGGAATCTGAAAAAAAAATTCATTCATAGTTCAACAAATAACCTTGAAAATCTGGATCAAATTTACAAAGTCAAGTCAGTAGAATTATCAACCGTGAATTGGTGGCCGATGTTTCTGGCTCTATTGTTGGGTGTTGATGCCATTATCTTAGTTTTATTTTCATTTACTTGCAGGCCCATATTTTTTGAGGCGTTTGACAAGGTGGTATACATTTCTTCTAGCTTGCGTATTGTGCGGGCAACTAGATCAACATCATCTGCATATGCTAAAATTTGGGATGATTTATTAAAAATGTTTCCTCTGCTGTCTATTTGGGCATCCCTGACCGCCTTTTCCAAAGCTATGTTGAAAAGGAGACACGCCAGCGCATCTCCCTGTCGCAGCCCAACATGCGTTTCAAATGCCTGTGATTGTTCGCCCTGTATTTCGACTTTGCAAACAACTTTACGCATTGTAGCCTTAACCAATCTTATCAGTTTATCGGGGATGTGGAATTCATCCATGGCTTCATACAATTTATTTCTTAGGACACTATCATAGGCCGATTTAAAATCTACGAAAAGATGGTATGTGTCGATATTGAATTCATTGGTTTTTTCCAGTATTTGCCTTAGCACAAAGATCTGGTCTGTTGTTCGCCCTTTTTGTGTAGCGGGCAAACGATCCCAATACACCACTCTTCTGGGATTTGTTTCTCATTCCAGGCTCTCAGTATGATTTTATATATATGATTAGTCAGAAAAAAAATTAGTATAAAGACACAAAAATAAAAGTGAAATAGAGAAATCATAGCAAACCAACCAATTGCAGTGAAAGAAATGTGAAGGCATCCCACTAAATGAAAAATAAAGTACTCTGAAATACATTCAAGTTTTCGGAAAATAAGAAATATTTTCAAAAATATATTTGAAATATATTCAAAACAAGTCTTTTATGTAGATTTATAAGAATTTTTTAGTGGTGGCCAGCATGATATCCAACAATCGATATCGGCCATGGAACTAGAAGAAATAAACCTTTTTATATTTTATTTTTTGAACTTACTGGTTGATGGCGTTTAAGTTGACAGTAGCTTCTTCTTCAGATTGTCCTCCAGACAAGAAAGTGACTCCGGGAACTGCAGGGGGCAATCTGCGTTGTAAAGCAGTTACTGTAGCTTCTGCTACTTGTGCTGGTGTGGATTTGTTTGCAGAGGATTGACCTGAGGTAACCATGTTGGGTTTCAAGAGAGTTCCTTCGAGGTAGACGTTGTGATCTGCAAGAGCCTGATGGAAAATTGTTATTAATATAGTTAGGTATTAATACTGAAATAATTATTATACCTATAAAGTACTCTTATTTGATCTTATTCAAGATAATACTTTAAGAAGAATAGTTATTAATTTATAATGAGAATTTGACAACATACGATTTGTAATGAGTCAGTCAATTCAGGTCATAGACAATGGAACAGAATGTTAAATTCTGTTCACTAGAGTCCCAACTACCTAGCAAATTTGATAATTAATTTTGTGCTATGTTTGTCAAATTCTGATTTTAACTGGAAGTGCATGGAAGTTAGTAAACAACCAAGCAGACGTCCTCACAGTGAATATAAACATAGAATTTACAAAATATTATTAAAAAACAGTTTATTATTGAATTGAAACTGCATCAATTGTGTGTGTGTTTTATTGGCATTGTTTTTTACAACTTACTGGCCAGTCAATTTGTTTTGAGTTCTCTCTTTACACAAGATAGGGTTAGTATTTACATTTAAAACTATTTTTTTTATTTATTATTATTTTTTTATTACTACGCTAAGACATAAACCCGATTCGACACCTCGGAACTGCATCAATTAGAACAAACAAATCTTGTTGGTTGTTTATATATTAGTATTTACAAATACAAACTTTTTAATCAAAATGATTGAATATGCACTTCCATTTCTCATGATTATTCTTCTGTTTTAATTAAAGAAGCAGTAAGGTTATTTCAGCTATTAATAGATGTGGTTGGAATTTTTGTGTTGTATATTTCCTACAATAACTCTGTCAAAATATTCCCAAGCTGAGTGAACCGACTATCAGAGTTCATATTGGTTTACCAGGTGATCCGATAAATAACCTTTAACATGCAGAACATGTTTTTCCAGAAATATCTTTCATTTTATTCGATATAGTCCTTTTAACTCAATACAACGATTCGAGCGATTTTCAAACTTCTTTATGCGAATATAAATCTAGAAGCTCTGAGAAACTGGCGTTTGTTTCGACAATTATCTCTTCGTTCAAGCCGAATTTTGTATTTAGGCGCCATCTCTTCAGAACACATAATAATCGGAGCGAGCAAAATCAGGAGATTAAGAAGGCTGAGAAAGTAATTCCAAGCCCAAGCCCAAGTTTCTTGGAGAAACAGCACTTTTTTCTTTTGAATTATCCCGTTTCTCACTGAGTTCCTGCTTCAATTTTTTCAATAATGCACAATAATATTGCCTAATAATTCTTACCTTTTTTAAGTCAATTAAAATTAAGTCAATGCAATCTAAAAATTCAGTGGCCCATTGGGGTTTCAACAATGGTTACCAATCGACGCCAAAAGTCGGACGGTTTACGATTCACACTGCTAAGTGGTCACACGATCATAGTTTTGGCCAGTGCGCTCTTTACTAATTTTTGTGACCTCTGCTAAGTCACGCACCTTCACTTTACGATCCGCTAAAACCATTTAATGGACTTTCTTCACATTTTCCGGTGTAACTGTATCGCAGTGCCGTCCAGTGCGTGGTTCATCCAATGGAGATATACGGCCACTACGAAATATGGAACCAAATTTTGTCGTGTAGATATGTATATAATTGCAGAGTACCATAATATTTGTTCAGGATTTCTTTTGTTTCCTTTGCCGTTTTATTTCACAAATAATAATGTTTAATGAGAGTTCGAAAATCGTTTTTACCAATTGGCGTCATTTTTCCAAACACGTCAAGTTTATGCAGATATCAAAATAGGTTAGACTTTCTTCTTCTTCTAAAGGTAACTATCTTCTTGTGATGTTGGCGACCACATTGACAGCGTTAAAAGAGCTTCTGGCTTTTTCAATATGAGCTTTTATTTCGTAGCTTCCTTTATATTCTAGCTCAGTTAGCATATTTTCTTCACTGTTTCTAGAACTAATATTTTTTATGAAATCGCAGTGCCCTAATCGGCGAAGGAGGTTACTTATCAGACTACCAGATACACGGTATTTCACTGATAGAAAAAAATATTGCTCCTAATATGATATAAAGGATATTTTATTTTAATATTGAAAAGTGATCTTTATTTAAACCCATAGACATATAATACAAATAGATCGACTGCTGCCATACAGTCGCGTTCCCCCAGTGAGACAGAGAAAATTGACGCAAAGCAGCCCCTGCATCTCTTTCTAATGGGACGGGTTTATCGACCACGTGACCTTCTCATTAGTCATTTAAGTCACGTGGTCGATAAACTTGGCAAATTAGAAAGAGATGCAGGGACTGAATAGTTTAAAATACCTGAAGTTATAGTAAAAAGACTTTTTCGCTATCACCAGAGGCGTATAGCATAGACACTAGAAGAGTTATCTATTTATATATTTTAAACTACCGACGAGATTGTCATTTTAGTAGCATTTTTTTAATTTCTACAAAAAAATATACTTTTTTTGTAACGAAACTTACTTTGTAGACGTACGCCAATACTGTTTCAGTTGTTTTCTGACATATGAGAATGTCGTGGCCTCCATCAGGTAAGATTTCAGGTTCCACGATGGGTACAATTCTGTTTGCCTGGCAGATGGATGCATAACGAGCCAGTACGTTAGCATTTTCAATAAGTGCTTGGATGGAAGGTGTCTGTGGGTTGATCTTCAACACACAACGCCATTTTGCAAAGTGACAACCATCTTTTTGTATTGGGCGCAACGTTTGGCCAAATCGTCCAAACCTAAAATATTCTTTATATAAAAAAATGTAACAGGGTAGAACAAATCAAAAATAAAAAACGATTTAATCCAATAGGTTAAACCAATGTATGAAGGTGTGTGGAAATTAGTTTATTTCGTTTACTTTTGAGTGAGGCTATACGACTAACTCAAATCGATGAGCCATTAAAAAAATACTAACACATCAAGAACAAGTTTTTTAGTTACCTAGACAAATATATGACCTAGACAATTCATGGATAAACGCAGGATACACTATTTCTAAATACTGGTAAAATGAAAAGATTAAAATCGGTTGGCATTCCTGGAACGGATGTCGGTTATTGTGTATACTGGATGTTCTAAACCACGAAGACATGAATGTGGATATTTTTGTGGAATGGTTTATTCAAATTTTAAATATGACCGAAATAAGTTATCCTTGTTATGGATAATAAAAGTTACTATTCTAGGTAACAAGAAGCATTGGCGTAAAGCAGGCCTCTTGTAAATATTATCAGTCATTTTAATGTATCCTTGTGCCTTCTAAGAGGTACAAGATTGTTGACGAAACAGAGGTTAGGGTGGTATATCGGCAATTCGACTTCCTGCTTACCCTTGTGAGCTTAATTCATTGAGAACATTGATCTTGATATCAAATTAATAGGGAGTTACGCAGAAACATACTACCTTTAAAACAGCCTATGTTTGTCAAATACACTCGCGATCATAAAATCCGGGTCACCTTGAAAATTTCAAGTTTCTTGAATATTTTTGCATCTGATGCAGTAATAACCTTTTTTTTTAAGCTAATGTATTTTTTATTTGTCATCAATGTTTGTTTTGAAAGAAAAAAAAACGGTTTTTTATTGTTTTTATTGAAAAAGCAGAAAACAAACCAAATTGTTGAAACAGACATACGAAAGAAAAAATGAAAAATACAGAACGTGGTAAAACATCAGTGGAATTTCAATGACTAATATCGTGTATTGCCTCCCCTTGCTCTAATAACCTCTTGCAGACGACGGGGCATATTCTCAACTTTTCTCCGGATTACATGTTGAGGTATGTTATTCCACTCTCTCACTAACAGATCCTTAAGCTCCTGTGTGTTGTTAGGAGGAGGTGTATGGGTTTGAATACGTTTTTTCAAATCGTCCCAGAGATGTTTGATGGGATTCAGGTCCGGAGACCTAGCTGGCCAGGGTAACCTCGTAATTCTAACCTCATCCAAGTATTGCATACTGATCCTGGCAACTTGCGGTCGCGCGTTGTGCTGCATGAAACGGCGTCTTCTCCAAGCCCTGCCATGGTGGGCATAACATGTTCTTCCAGAATCTTCGTAATGTTTCTTCGGGCAGTTAAGGACCCATTTTACTCTGAGATAGCGCGT
>NW_027314022.1:0-18209 GCF_040954645.1 Diabrotica undecimpunctata
CGCGCTATCTCAGAGTACGAACATTTAGAAGTAAATGATGAAATTAAAGAAATATTTCAATATATATCCCGGTAAGCAATGTATAATGTACCTAGATAATAAATCCAAAAAATACCGGGAATACAAAATCATGATCTCAGAATCATAGCTAACTTATATCAACAACAAAAAAGTAAAGTCAAACTGGAAAATGAGCAACTCTTTTGAGAAGCTTTGGAGGAGATTTCCATAAATAATTTTAGAAATGCTGACGACACCGTCTTACTTGCCGACAGTCCAGACGGACTTTTATCGTCCATTTTGGACATAGGCCATAGGCCTCTTCCACTCATTCCATTGATCTCTATCCTGAGCAGCATACTTTTAATTTTTTCCGGCTATTTTTTTGTGTTAACGTTGGTCTTTTTATCTAGCAGTGTTACCTGCGAAGCTCCATTTGAGATTAGCAATTTTTGTTCGACTTTTGTTTTTGATCTTACCAGTCGTTTCTCTTTTTATCTGACAGTCGTTTATCTGACAGTCGTATATCTAACATTGCTCTTTGCTCATTGCTCATTGCTCATTGCCTCAAAAATTTTTAGTTTAGGGTTAAGTAAGTACACGCGTGGATTACAATGGTAACAGAACACAATCTATTTCTTACACCTAGACCAGTATATTGCTTAAAAATAATTCTTTTAAGCAATATACTGTGCTAAAACAGATCCTTATACAAAAGTGAAAGAAAAAGGAGAAGCAGGTAAAACAAGGTTCTGACAAATTTCGTGGCGAAATTGTGTGGGAAATTGAGACAGTGTACTAGAAAACTTAGTTGGGAAGCCGCGAGTAGATTACCAACGCCCAGTTATGATAGGGCACTGGGCACTACAAGACGAATAAAAAGTATCTGGCAAACTAGCAACTCTGCAGAAAATTTTGTTTGTCGTTTTTTATATAAAATTAAATTTCTACAACTTTGTACGTACTTACTGTTTACTTTTTATCGTAAAATGGAAAATAAAAAGTTATTAACAAAAATAACTAAAAATTTTGAACCTGACCTGATCTGGTTATTTTACCAATAAAAAGACATCCGAGCAATATTATAGAGAATTTTTCAAGGAATAATTTTCACAACAAATTTGTTAATTTCATTATTTCTCTGGGTTTACAGCACTCCGAAGTTGATCGGGTTATTGAATATTGGTAAGTTTAATGCTTCGTTTTTATCGAATTCTTACCAGTAAGCAAGAACCCGGTCATTTTCGGAGCGCTGTGGAACCCAGGGAAAAATTAATCAAATTATAGAAATTTGTAGTGAAAATTATTTTTTGGAAAACCCTCTATAATATTGCTCTGATTTCATTTACTTGTAAAAGGACTAAAAAAAATATAAAGTCCAAAAGAAATTTTTAGTTATTTTTTATTTATATCTTATTTATTTTCTATTTTACGATAAAAAGTAATAGAGAATAAAGTTGTAGACAATTTAATTTGATGCAAATAATGGGTGATAAAACTTTCTGTGGGATTGCTAGTTTACGAGATACAGCGCGAAAATCCTTTGCACCCCTTTTTTAAGATGGCGACCGAGGGACCAGAGTGGTCACCCCACAAACTTGAATTTAAGCTTATACTTACCATCCCAACACATCAAAAAAATTAAATTGCGTCCTCTAAGAATGCACGCTAAGCCCTAAAAGAGTAACAAAGCAATGGACTAATAATATTTTGAGAACGATGTCAAAATAAACGTATTTTAAACTGAAATTCTGTTTAACTCTCAAGTAAAATAGTAAATAATAAGAAGATAGAGACAGAAACATACAGGGTAAAAAACCATATCCATGATGAACGGAATTCTGTGGGACCAAACAATATCTAAAGCGAACAAACAACTCATATACAACACCATACTTAAAAGTATAATCACATATGCAGCGAAGTTTGGCAAATGAAACAAAGAACAGAGAAACTGTTACTAGCAACAGAAATGGACTTCTGGAGAAGAGCAGCAGGAAAATCAAGAAGAGATCGGATACCAAATGCGAGAATACGTGAAATGATGGGAGTCAAGCATACAATAGTTGATGACATAAAACAAAACAGTTAATATGGTACGGCCATGTACAGAGAATGCCAGATGACAGGATTCCAAAACAGATTTTGACGTGGACACCACAAGGGAGAAGGAAAAGAGGAAGGCCGAGAAAAGTTGGAGAGAGGGAATTGAAAAAGAACTAGAGGAAAGAGAAATCCCTCCAGGCCTATGGCTGAATAGAGAAGAATGGGCGGTTAGGAGTCGGAAGGCGTCGGAGAACGCTGAAAACCAATAGTAGTAGTAGTATAGAAGATAGATTGATAGATAGGATAAAGCACCAGTTATTGGCCTCTTAAGGAGAGCACGTCGATATATCTATGAAATGTTTTTACACTGCGGGCTATTATGACTATTTTTGACATCGTTTTATTATTATTTCTGCATTTTGCACAATTTTATTATGGTAATCTTTCATATCTGAAAGTATTTTACATGTGTTCTTTTCTAAATGTGCAAATGAACCAGGATAGTGGCCACACTGTTGCAGTTATTGACACGATATGTATTAGTGATTGGCCATCATTTTTTAAGTAATATTTTACCACGTAACTCGTAATTTAAGATACGTAGGTAGGTAGGTACCTATTTGGGTAAGCAAGGATTTTGTAATAAATGTGGATACAAAAAAAAAGTATGTCAAAGTAAACTTTTATTTTTTATTTGACTTTTCTTTTATTTTGCAATAGAAAAGTAAACTTTTACACCTTTTTTAGTTTTGTTGAGGTCATTTCTATGGGTTGACTACTTTTCTCTTCAGATTTATTGAAAGTTTTAGTTAATTTTTTTATATCTGAGTTTTTTATTTTCTTTTGGTTTTTTTTATAACTTGTTTTTCTTTCTTTCGAGTGTTCTCTGTTCTTTTTACGCTCCTCGTCTAATGTTTTTCCATTTTTTTCTTTTCTATATTTCTTATCTGATGAAGTTAGAACAAAAGGAAGCTTTTGAGTTTGCTTCTTGCATACTAGGTAAGTCGAAATTTATTTGTATTATTTACAGATCTATTTTCAGACATGTTTAGGGTTGTTTCGGGCTTTTTTGAATAGATCTTCTTTAACCGTTTTCGTCATACTTGATTCAACTTGATTTGTATGGTCTTCTATTCCTTGTATGTTGAAAATTTCATCATTCTCGGGTGCTAATCCAGGTAGCGTTCTCGATGTCAGGTATGTTTACAATTATTTCAGTATCATCTATTATTACAGTATATCATTTATCTCGAAAATTACTTCACTTGTTTCTAAAACTTTTGCTTCTCGTCTAAAACATTTTCTTGTTCGTGGTTTGGAGAAATTTCTACTGTCAACTTTTCTGCAAATGCTGAAACGATTTATTTCAATATTTGGTAATCATTAGATTGAGTTTTACAATTATTTCGACATAGCTGTTTAATTTTGTCATTGCCAACTATTTCACAAAATTGTTTATAAGAAATTGTTGTATTTGGATCAATAAGTGTTGGCAAATGTTTGTGCTCATCCAGATTACCTTCAGTTTTAAATTCTTTCCCAAGACATTTTGATAGTCAATTCAGACGAATTTCAAGAGAATATACCGCATTCCATAAACCCGCTTCTGATAACATTTAGATTTAACATATCTATAGTAGATTTTAAAACTAAAGCAAACTGTACTTTTGTTAACACTTTTTGGGGTTGTCTCTCCTAAACTAAAGCACAGTTTTGTTCCAAAAAGTTTTAGAGGCTTAAACGCAGCCACATGCGCTGGTTGCATTAATCTCGTGGCATTGGGATATAAAGGTACCAAAATAATTTTCAAAACCTCTACAAAGTTGACTTGTCTGTACAGTTAAATGGGTTCTATGCCCATCAACAAAAAGTATCACCGGGCATGTAATATTGTTTTGATTTAATAAAGGTTAATGTATTTCCAATGTATTCGTAAAGTTTTTGTTATCTATCCAACCATTTTCTGTTAAACCAATACCCCACGAATTCAGCACAGCACTTGGTATATCATTAGGCAATCTTATGGGGATAAATTATCATCGGAGGTAAAATATTTCCTATTGCAGAAAATGTCAACATAACTGGTAAGTTAACCTTTGAAAGGTTCCAGAAGTAGAGAACCCTACATAGCCAAAACCTTTTTATTTTTGGGACATAAATAAAAGCATGTCTCGTCTCCATTGAAGAACCTTGTTGGGGTCTTGAAGAACACCTTCAATTCCTTTTTTTCTAGATAATATTTTATGTTGTGAAACCATTTGGTATGTCTCTTTGGTTAATGTTTGAACTTGCTGATGTCACTCCTCTGAAGCCATGTTCTACCTGGTCTAATTTTCAACAAATGGATTCACTCTAGGGTTACTCTCTAAAAGTGTTTTAACGGAGTCCCTAATGTCGTCAACACGAACAGGAAATCCTCTATTTTCACAATGAAAAATCCAGAGTTTAAGTTGTTCCTCTCATTCTTCGAAGAAATGGATCTGGTCCATGCGTTATCTTATTGTGAAATATTTCAATTTACGGTAACTTATGGTAGCTCTGGAAATGTTGAAAATTCTTGAAGCTTCTGCTCACTCATACCATTTTGAATTAACTCCAACGCTTTTTAAACATCGTTTTTGGAATACTTTTTTATAAGTGTTTTCAGTTTTAGATCGTTTGGCATAGTTGCTAAAAATATATAATAATTAGTTATTGGCCAAACATAAAACACTAGTCATTAACATATGTCAATTGATATATTGATAATTTCATGCATTAGTAGTTGGCCACCTTAAAATTTACGTTATTTGAATAAATAGCGCTGGATCGTTATATTTCGGACAGGACACACACTTTATTCTCACACAAACATAAAACATAAGTAGGAAGAGAATTTCGTATATAGTACTTACCGGCTAACACAAGTTTCTCTAGATAAATAACAAAAATTCGCTTGCAAACTAACGGCACAGAATAGTGTCCTCAATCAACGTCGAATACTAGCTAAAACATGGTGGTTACCTTGAAACTAGATGTGTCATACTCTAGCATACGTGATGCCAAACTTAAAAAAAGTAGTCAGATTTAACAAAATACCAAAACTTTCCTAATTTTAATCAAAACATATTAAGGCCAATAGCTCACTCATGGCCAACAACCGATGCATTTACCTTATAAATGAACACATCTTTATCATTCAAATACGAAGAATCAAACTAAAATTTAAATATTTGTTACAGGTACATTCCACAGCAAATAAATCCTGGCTATAAATTTAAACCGTTCATTCCCGAATTTATACCCGCTGTTGGAGACATTGACGCTTTCTTAAAATTTATCCCCCAGAAACTACATTGATGACGAGCCTTATAAAGAAAAATTCGAGCACTTGGATTAACGGTTTGGATGAGCCGGCTAGTAACCAAAGTGATCCTGCAGTATTATATCTGCAACTTAAGGCTGCGTCAGAAAGGCTGGAAGAAAAATGATGAGAATGTGGTATTTATACATTTAATTTTGTATATGATTTCTTAATATATTCAATTTCTTTTTATTACGGACACAAAATTATGAAGTGAGAGTTTTTGTTGAAATTTAATTTTTTCTAAACTGTTTAGTTAATTTTTATTTTACATTTTACTCTAGTATGAAGTATTAGGAAATTATTTTCACGAAGGGATTTCTGCCTAGACTAATTGGCATGATATGGATACAAATTATAAATCCCCATGCTAGTGCATATCCATGATAGTGCATGGATAGTAGATTTCGCTCTAGTGTCTGTCGGTAAATATTTTAAATATTTATTTTTATAGATTGAAAAGGTTTTATTTAGTTGGAGCATATCATGAGTTTGCTCTGAGGAAGCCAAGAGACAGAAAAATAAATCAAACTAAACTGGGTGATCTTGATCACATCTTTTTTGAATGTCCTAAGTTTCAACGACTAGCCTAACAGTCTTTCTTGCTGGTTCCAAGCCGGATAAACAAGGAAGGTTAAGCGGAAGGCCAACAACCTGCACTTATAAAAAACAGTTTGTTATGAAAACTGCAAGTTTGCCTCGGAACCGAACATATACATATAAAAAACGACAGCCGCAATGGAAACGGACTTTGAATGTTGGAATATGGAATGTTCTAAGATAGTACCGGACGGGAGCATCTATACATGCAATAAAACAGTTAGAAAAAGTAGGAATGGACATTACGGCAATTCAAGAACTAAAATGGCTAGACACTGGCAACATAAAAATAGACAAGGCGGTCATTTTCTACAGTGGAAACCAGACAGTTAAACACGAATTCGGCACAGGTTTCGTAGTACGAGAAGAATACCTGAACAGTATTATTAGTTTCACGCCCATTAGTGAAAGACTTTGTTATATTAGACTGAAAAGAAAATGGTACAATATCTCAATTATATCCGCACATGCTCCGACAGAAGATAAAGACGAACATATTAAAGATTACTTCTATGAACAACTCGAAAGAACGCTTGAGAAAATCCCCAAACAAGACATGCAGATAATCTGTGGAGACTTCAACGCAAAATTGGCAAAGAACCTAATCTAAGACCGACAATAGGACAACACAGCCTCCACGATATCTCAAACGACAATGGACAAAGGCTTGTAGAGCTAGCATCAGCTAACAATATGATTGTAAAGTCTACTATGTTCCAACATAAAAACATTCATAAACAGACATGGGTCTCTAATGACCACTCCACGCGGAACCAAATTGACCACGTAATTATCGATGCTAGACATTGAAGTAATGTGCTGGATGTAAGAAGCCTCAGGGGAGCAGATGGAGATACAGACCATCACCTAGTAAGAGCAAAAATCAGGTTGAGAATATCTTCAAAGAAACCCAAGGCCAACGAAGCATTGTGACAGTGAAACATCGAGAAAATGCAAAATGAGGAAATCCGAGAAAATTACAAACAAGAAATTAAACAGCATCTAAATACAGTAGACCAGAAGAACGTGGAGAAAATATATATTTTGGGGCAAACCTACCGGTAGAGAACCCCAAAATAGATGAAACATTGCAAGCAATTAACAAACTGAAGAACGGAAAAACTCCAGGCTCTGACAATATACTGGCTGAATTCCTTAAGTATGGAGGAGAAACTCTACATATACAAATACACAAACTAATAACACTTATATGGAACGAAGAGAAAATACCAACAAAATGGCACGAAAGTGTAATAATCCCCATCCATAAAAAGGGAGACGAAACCAAGTGCTTTAATTATAGAGGCATCTCCCTACTTAATATGGCATATAAAATCTTATCAAACATCCTATTAAGTAGGCTGACACCGTTTGTAGAAAATTTCATGGGGGAATAACAAGCCGGATTCAGAAAACATAGATCCACCATAGATCAGATCTTTACTCTAAGACAGTTGCTTGAAAGAGGATGAAAATTCAAATATAGATTTTCAGAGATTTTTATAGATTCAAAAATAGATTTCCGGCAAGCGTACGACAGCATTAAAAGGGATCAGATGTAAAAACAATGGCAGAACTTTCAGTTCCAAAAAAACTTATCTAGCTTGTTAAGTTATGTGTGAATAGCTGTAGATCCAGAGTACGGATAGATAACAAACTCTCAGAATCTTTTTCAATAAGCAGTGGCCTGAAACAAGGAGATGCGCTGTCACCTCTCCTCTTTAATATCATCCTGGAGAAAGTAGAAAGAGCCAGCACAACTTAAAACAGAATTACTGACAGTAAATGGACCAAAATTACTACTAGCATACGTGACTTTTAATAAATTGGAGGTAGAGGCAAAGAAAACTAGTTTAAGGGTAAACGAAGAGAAAACCAAATACATGTGCATCAACAGACAAAATGGACGAGATAGAATAGGGCAAAATGTTACAATAGACCCATATAACTTAAGACATAAAAGTGGAGAGTTTTAAATATCTCGGAGCAACAATCACTGCAGATAACGATATTGCGGAAGAGATTAAAGGAAGAATTCAGGCAGCAAACAGATGTATGTACAGCCTCCACAATACTATTAAATCTAAAAGCCTAACACGAACATCAAAGATTAGAATATATAAAACGGTGATTAGACCGGTGCTCATGTATGGGTGTGAGACGTGGACCCTGACCAAAGAAACTAAAAGAAAACTTAGATGTTTTGAGAGGAAAATCCTCAGAAGAATCTTTGGGCCTTATCACGACATTATTAGCAACCAATACCGAATGAAAACAAATGCTGAGGTCAAGCAGATGTATAGAGCGAGCGATATAATCCAAGAGATTAAATCCCAACGTCTAAGATGGGCTGGCCATGTCCATAGACTCCCTAATATACGCCTTGCCAAGTTAATATGGGCGGAAGCCCCCACAGGAAGAAGGCCCTTAGGACGACCACGAAGGCGATGGAGAGACAATATATGATCAGATCTAAGAACAATGGGACTACCCACTGACCCAACGATTATGGACGACCGTTCAAGATGGAAGCAAGTTGTGCAGTCAGCCAAAACCCATCCTGGGTTATAGTGCTACGAGAAGAAGAAGAAGTTTCAACGGTATCTTTTCCGCTGAAGCATGTGCTATATATAAAGCACTTGAATGGTGTTCTCGTGTGCACTGATTCATTATCATTATTAAATGCATTACAAAACTTTAAAGTCACATATGCGCCAAAGTAATTGAAAATGACATTTGGAATACGTGCCACCGTGCGAAGTAGCAGCGGTGCACGTTTAACGTGCGGTGGACATTTAAACAATGTTTTGTTCCATACACAATGGAACTGAAAACCCTTTCGAACCAATAAAAAATATCTCACTTTGTTTTATTTAAATTTAAATATAGAAAACGATTAACCCTATAATATCCTTGCGTTAAATCAATAAATACGTATTATTTAAATTAATTGAACTGTTTAATATTTTTTATTGTAGGTTGTAAAGAAGATAGACAATATCGAAAAAAGTTCAAAAACTATTGAAAAATGGATAAAAGACATATCTGATTTACATAAAAGCAAATCTTCTGTTGTTGTTCGTTACTCTGAGTAAGTAGATTTATTATAGCTTTTTGTTTTTCTTAATACATAAACAATCAGTTTAATTTTTATACATCAATCATATTCCTCAATATCTTTTTTAAGTCCTGTGAGTATTTACAAAAGTTTTTTGTGTAAACAGATTTAGTATTAAAATTTTATATTACGCATTTGGTTAACGAACGAAAGATAATTAAGACAAAGAACAAATAACAATTGTTTTCTGTTCTGTGGTTAAGATTTAATTTCAATACAGAACCCCACGATTCGCTTACACGTATTTTATCATTTTGGAATCCCCAGAGCGAACTTGTGGTAAGCTCTCTGAACGAAACAAAATCTTTCTGTCATATTAGCAATTATTTTAAAAATAATTTGCACCGGACGCTTCAGCGACATCCATTAAAACCGGTAGAACCCATTTAACACTCTATTGATACCGATTCAAACGCGGAAGGTTTTGGACTTCAACGCCATATATTTGGCTTTTTAATTTATATGTATATAAGAATACTGACGAAAATACTTTATATTTTAAAGGAACATAGAAGATGGGAGGTGGCAATATACCTGTTCCCTTCTCAGGACAAAGTGAAACTAAAACAAACCACGTTAGAAAATACACTAACAGATTTCACAATGGGGGAATTAAGAGAAACATAAGAAGGTTTATTTTCTAAGAAGACAAAAATTTCCAGATGTCGTAAAATTAGCCAACCTGGTACTATTATTAAGTGGGGAAGGTCAATGTAGGAGATAAATTCGTCTAGTCCAGTGTTTCCCAAAGTGGGGGTCGCGACCCTCTGGGGGGTCGCCATGAGGTACTAGGGGGGTCGCCGAACATTTCCAAAATAAGACAAAAGCACCACTTTGTTAGATCATGTATTTTTATTTTACCAACGCCGTAAATAGAAATTAACAATTAATTATCAGACGAAATATAAAACTAAATATTAAAGTCCGTAAAAATAAAAGAGTAAAACAAAGTCAAATATTATAATCTTAATGAGAGCTATACTCCTGTTTCTGTGAAACTAATCTTTCAAATCTAGGCTGTGTATTCGAGACACACACAATTATATCATTTTCAAGTACGAGACGATTTCTACCTCTTGCTTTAATGGCAGTCATAGACGAGAAACTTAACTCACACAAATATGATGTTACAAATGGAACCAAACATTTTACAGCTTCACTCGCCAACTGGGGCCATTTCTGCATCTTTTCGGTCCAAAATTGGTCCGAGTTCTGGGAAAAAAATTGGAGCTTCAACATTTCATCACTTGATATTTCAATAAGTTTTTCTTTCATGTTTATTGGTATTTCAACATGCTGAAAGGAATCGGCTAAAAACGGATTTAGTATCCATATGCAACTGTCGTAACTGTTTTGAATTTCTTCGGGGAAATAATCACAGAGCTGTTGTTTTAAATTGAGCAAAGTAACATGTATGTCAGCAAAAACTTCAAAAATTGTAGCACTGTAATTGGAAACATTTTCCATAATTTCCTGAAGGCACTGGAATAAATCGAGTTGTTTTTTGCCAAGTAGAAGCCAAATAGGATCGGAAAATTGATTTTCATATGGGGACTTCTCATCTTTCAAATACAAGCTCTGCTCCCCCTTGAAAGCCACCTTGCTTCGGTGTGATAGAGAAGATTTTCAAATAAAACACCCATGTCTTCGCAAATTTTTCTAAAAATACGGGTCTGCAAAGCTTTTCCTTTAATGGAATTTACAACTTTAATGATGGTTTTCATAACACAGTCCATTTCAGGAGGTAAAGCTTTGGACTCAAGAGCTTCTCGATGTAAAAAACAATGTCTGTATTTGGCATTATTTCTTGTAATTTGACGACAAGACCAGATTTATGTCCTGTCATAGCTTTAGCGCCATCTGTGCATATATAGCAATACATTTACCCCAGTCAATATCATATTTACTTGTACGTTTCACAAAAGTGTCGAGTAAACATTTTCCAGTGGTATTGGTTTCCAATGGGGAACAAAATAAAATATCTTCTTGAATGCCATTATTTGTATCATATCTTACAAACGTAATGAATTGGGTACAGTTAGATATATCTGTGAATTCGTCCATTTGAAGAGAGCAGTACGTGCATTTATTAAGATTTTCCACAACTTACGCTTGAATATCTTCTGCCATATCACTAATTCTTCTTTGGATAGTATTATTTGACAGAGGTATTGTATTTAATTTTGCAGCCTCTCTTTCACCACACATTATATGTACCATTTCAAGAGCTGCTGGAAAAATCAGATTTTCAGCAATTGTGTGCGGATTACTAGTTTTGGCAACACGATAAGCAACTTTATAACTTGCTAATAATGCTTTTTCATTAGTAGTGGTTGCCAAATGAAAACTGTCTTGCTGTTTGTGAAGGACGTTCAGCTTTCTTTCAAAGAATTCTACGGGCTTGTCTTTTTTGTGGATGTTTGCTATTTAAATGTCGAAGTAACTTTGATGGCTTCATGATTTCTTTTGACAAGACTTGTCCACAAATAACACATTGTGGTCTATTGGAAATAACGGTAAAACCATATTTAAGATATTCATCAATGTAGAATCTGTTTTTCTTTTTATTGCTGCTACTGCCACTTTCAGACGTAGATGGTTCTGCACTTCTTTTTAAAAACTTATCCATAATTTATAATTTATCGTAGACGTAAATACGTAAACGAGAATACGCAAGTCGTAAAATATTTACTCATTACTCAACACCGCGTTCGCCACCATAGGTTGTTTGGATTCGAACTGAGGTTTCGTTTTTCGTTGCGCATCGCTGCTTATATAAAGCCAAAACGAGGCTACGAGAACGTTCCAGAATGCCATCTAGTAGCGAGCGCTTTCGCGATTATCATGGAAGAGTTTTGCGATGTAGACACAAGCTAATATGTCGCGGTGTAAAATGTGCAGTCGACTTCTTATTATTTATTTTTATTGTAAATGCTACTCTGCAGAAGTACCTACTACTCATTACTAGTGGGACAGATCGCAATCATTAAAATAATTGTATTAAAATAAAATAATTGTTTTTGATTTAAACTTAAAACAGTAAAGTAAAATTAAATTTGAGAAACCATCAGATAATTGTAAATTACGCACGCTATTTTTGTCAAATAATATTGAATAAATGAGTGGGGGGAAATTGGGGGTCGCGAACAAATTTTTTAGCAAAAAGGGGTGGCGGTTTAGATAAGTTTGGGAAACTCTGGTCTAGTCCAATTTGATTGCTGGATACCCTGGGAAAAACATACGAAATACTCATAAAAACAGATTACAAAAGGCGTTGGATGAAGGTAAATAAATATCGAAACAATATTTTGAATTTTAAAGAGGAAAATCAACAGAAAAGGAGACGCGCTATCTCAGAGTAAAAGTAACCAGTAAAAAATGGGTTGAAGACAACGGTAGAGGGTTCCTCAGGGATCAATTTTGGGATCGATAATATGGAACATAATGTATAATGCGGTATTGGAGCTAAAGTTTCGGTAAAGGGTGAAAACAGTTGCTTTTGCAGATGATCTAGTCATCCTAATGTAAGATAATATAATACAAAATTGGGATCATAGAAAAGAGAAAAGGCTCTGAAGAAAGTATGCATATGGGTTAAAAAAAAAAAAATAAATTGGTCTTAGCGGCGGAGAAGAAAGCGGTGGTCATACTAAAAGGAAAAAATGAAGGACGGAATATGAAGTTCAATCTAGGAAGGGGTTGAAATTATACCGAAAAAAATGCATGCATGCAGTTAATTCAGACAGGAAAGTTAAGAGCTGGTAAAAAATAGAAAGGATTACACCAGCAAACATAATAAAGTCATAGCTGGTACAGAATACTTTAATATAACGGTAAGAACTATCACGGAAATTATAAAAAAAAAACGTATAATATGATAGGATGCTACAAAATAGGCAAACATGAACTGAACAACTAGGATAGTGGCAAAAACGACATACTCGAAGTTACACTCGACAAGAATCGTTTCTCTAGTATGCTGTAGGAGATATAGGTGTTTAGTGATAAGGTCAGGGTGGCATACTTCGCTAGTAAAGTACTTGAAGTCCCACACTACCCTCGAAAGTACAGGCGCTAAGGTCAGTATGAGCGTCACACTCTTAAAAAAAATTCAACGTCTAAACCGCAACTCTTGAACACGCATTAAATTCGTGTTTGATTATCCTTTGTTATCCTATTATTTTTTTGTCTTGCCTTAAAACTACAGTATTTTTAGAGGAAAAGCTTAAAATTATTTTGATTTTTAGACCAATGCCTGATTTAGACGACCTCATGCAGGAATGGCCTGAGGAGGTGGAAGCGGATCTTAAGAAACACGGATTTCCTACTCCAGATAACAAATCCTTGCAGGATTACATTAAAACCGTCTGTGGTACATTCCAGATACCTTTGGCGAAAAAGAAAGTACAATCATTGTATCTATTATTTTGTTTGTATGGGGCTATTAAGCAAACCCAATTGTATAAGACAACATCTAATGGAAACGACAAAGTCACTGACAGTAAAGAAGCTGACCAATTAGTTCTAGAATAAATTTTTTTATTAAATTAGTTATGTACAATATAAAATTTTAATATTAAATAAATAAAAATTTAGTTTGGTAATTCCACGTTGAAATAGAATTGAATGTTTTTTTTTTTCGATTATGAAGGTGTAAGTGCCCCATAAATACGCTTCAAGAGGTCAGACATCCAACAAAGAATTTTACGTTCCTTATAAGAATGTTACATGACTCAGTGAGGAGAAAAACAGCACAATTTTTAGCCAACGGCAGCTAGCTGGTTTCTTCATCACGATATTGCGCCAGTACATTCATCGTATCTTCGTATCTTGTGCAACCAACAGTTTTTGGTTAAACCCTTACAGTCCCCGTACAAACCCGATATATCACCTAGCATTTACAAACAAAACTTTTCTCCTTTTCAATATTATTTGCAGATATATTTATGGAAAAATTAAAAAAAAAATATCATCTAAAAACAGAACTAATAGTTCACAAGGGAAGATATGTAAATGCATTCTATATGGGCCCATGAAACACAATTACACAAATTTTTAATGATCATCAAGTACGACATTAAGAAGAATCGATCAAATTTACAATGAGAAAACAACAACTCACTACCATTTCTGGTTGTGTCTGTTAATCACGAAGGAGGATACAAAATATGTAACTAACTAACTGAAGTTGTAGCATAACGATAGCTTCCCCTAAGTCGTCTGTTATGAGAATAATGTCGGCATATCGTTTGTCCGTCGATGTAATACTCTTCGAGTACCATTCCAATCCAATCTAAGTGCATACTCCAATGCTATAAATAGTTTTGGTGACAAAGTATCTCCATGCCGTACCCCCTCTGCCAATTTTTATCTTCTCAGTCATGTAATGAAGGTTTACAGTTGTTGTTGCATTTTCATATATGTTTTTACATAATATTCGCACACCTGTGGTCTATTCTGCATTCTGATAGTACTTTTAAGCTAGCGACTGTTTCCACTAAGTGAAAGGCTTTGTGGAAGTCAACAAAATACGAACCAGTGATCTATTACATTCAATAGACTTTTCAACTAGACTTTAAGACACTGCAGATGATCATTTGTTCCGTAACCTGATGGAAACCCCCGCTTGTTCTTCTGACTGGTAAGAATCGAGTTTTACTTCGAGACTGGTAAAAAATGGATGTTGAAAATATTAAATTTCAAAATCGATATACGTATAAGAATTTTTATTTTCTCGGTTTTCAATTAAGCAATTTTCTTTTTTTTTATTCCAATGTAACTCGAATAGAGACACCTAAAAATTGCATAAACAAATCACAAAGACGCTTTAGTTTTGTTATAAATAAATTTATTTATACTTCGGTCGTCAGAGACGAAAATGCTATTGAACTTCAAAAAATCATACTAACAAGCTAAATTTTGTTAACAATGTTAATTTTGAGATCTCAAAAATATGCAAAAACGTTTACTGCTCCTACCCACCGACTTCCCCCCCTAAAACCCCCCACGCAGGGGTAAAACGGAAAAATCGATTTATCAAGAATCTGTACGTCGTAGAAAAAAATATTTCAAATAAAAAAGTAGTTAATATAATTTTGAACAAAACTTTTTATTAACATATTTTGTGTAAAATACCCAGTATTCTTAGAAACAACGCTTGAAGCGACCGGCGATTTTTAATGTCAGCTACGAGCGCGAAATCAAATTTAAATATAATTTGTATCAACTCGACGGTAAAAATTCGAAATCTTTTGACTTGATTGTCCTATCGACAAAAATCGAAAAGCATTTTAAAGGCGAAGAGTGCAGCTTTCTTATGCAATTTTTACATTTAGCCGCATTTGAAGTCAATTTGTATGATTCTCATAAGGTTATTAAAATTTATCACTTCCATTAACCGGTCACTATGGAATTTCCATTTATTAAAGCCTAAGATTTAAAACCTATGACATGAAATTTCTGTTTTAATTTTTTCCAACATGTTTAAATTTAGGCATTTGAAACCTGCCTAAAAAACGCTCAATTTAAACTTTCACGTTACAAACGATCTAAATCGTTTAAAACTGCTTCTTTTCGATTACGCAAGTAAGTTTGTCTACACTACACAAATTCAGCTCCAAATGTCACCCAATACCTTCCTCGTAGAAGTATTTCCAAGTAACATATTTACCCGTAACGTACAATTATTGATTATTCTTAAACTATTTATAATTTATCATGTTTGAATTTTACTATGTTATGTAATACTTATATGTAAACTTTGAGTATTGACACTTGGGCCAGATTGCCCGATTCCGCAGTATGTCCCAATATCAAAATCTTCAGAATTCATATCCGAAATTGGACAGTATAATTTTATCACCCAGTAGACCGAATGAATTTATTTGTTATTAAAATACACACACGTAGTTAATTAGGTTACATACACATTTGGTCAATTATCAATAATATAATTTGGACATCAGTCAAAAGTTCTGACAAAAGTTAAACAATTTACATAAATTAGATACACATATCACGCGAGGTCCGCGAATATATTGACCCAATTAAAACTTATATAAAACTAAGATCGCTTGCCTAGAGAAGCATTCAATCAATATTCACTCAACAAACTTGATAGTCTTCAACGATCAACTTCATCAGTCTCTACTCAAAGTAATCCCGGGTCAACACCCATAGTATACGTCTCATCAATAAACTCTGCTACTATTATTTGGTGTTTCCATTACAACTGAACGAACATCTTCACTGAGCCAACGAAGGGGGAATTTGTTTCACATCAGTGAGGAGAAAACAGCACAATTTTTAGCCAACGGCAGCTAGCTGGTTTTCTTCATCACGATAATGCGCCAGTACATTCATCGTATCTTGTGCAACCAACAGTTTTTGGTTAAAACCTTACAGTTCCCGTATAAACCCGATATATCTTCCAGCATTTACAAACAAAACTTTTCTCCTTTTCAATATTATTTGCAGATATATTTATGGAAAAATTTAAAACAAATATTATCTAAAAACAGAACTAATAGTTCACAAGGGAAGATATGTAAATGCATTCTATATGGGCTCATGAAACACAATTACACAAATTTTTAATGACCATCAAGTACGAAATCAAGAAGAATCGATCAAATTTAAAATGAGAAAACAACAACACTATCATTTCTGGTTGTCTCTGTTAATCACGAAGAAGGATACAGGATATGTAACTAACTAACTGTAGTTGTAGCATAACTATAGCTTCCCCTAAGTCGTTTGTTATGAGAACAATGTCATCGGCATATCAGAGACGACTTACTTTTTGTCCGTAGATGTAATACTCTTCGAGTACCATTCCAATGCAATCTAAGTGCCTACTCCAATGCTATAAATAGTTTTGATGACAAACGATCTAAATCGTTTAAAACTGCTTCTTTTCGATTACGCAAGTAAGTTTTTTCTACACTACACAAATTCAGCTACAAATGTCACCCAATACCTTCCTCGTAGAAGTATTTCCAAGTAACATATTTACCCGTAACGTACAATTGTTTGTAATGTGAAAGTTAAAATTCAGCGTTTTTATTCATATTTCAAATGCCTTATATTTATTCCCAAAACACAAAATTGAAATTTCATGTTATAAATTTTGAAGATTAAACTCTAAAAATGAAAATGCCACCGGTTAATGGAAGTGATAAATTTTATTGATTTAAATTTATTTAAAATTTAATATAAAATAATTTAATATTTTTATTTAAAATTGATTTCGGGTAACTGACATTCAAAATCGCCAGTCGCTTCAAGCGTTGTTTTTTTAGAGAATTTTTGTTCAATTGTTTTCATTTTTTATTTTAAACACTTTTTTTGTACGGCGTACAGATTCTTGGTAATCAATTGCACTTGACATATTTTTGCATTTACTTGAGGACCTAGGCCAAAGTAACAGCGATTAGCCACGAATATTCTTTGTCTTATTTCTTTGGATGTGTTGTTTTTGCAGTTCACACAGCGACTCTAAGTAGCAGAATTCCAATTTGTTCAATCATTATTAGATTTTTTAATTCTGGAAAATCCAATTCGGAAATCGCGAATATGTTGCAATTGTCACGCTATAGTGTAAGAAATATAGTCAAAAGATATAAAACTACAGGTTCTGTCATCACAAAACCTGGTATGTATGAAAAAGTAAAATAACCGAAGCAGGGCATTAAGACGCATTATAGTGAAAAATTGACGAGCAAATTATATGGAGTTAAGCGTTTTTATGGAGTGACGTTATTGGAAGACACGTTTCTAGATCAACAAGTCACGGAGAGGCCCACAAATTAGGATTTGGTACTTACAAAGTAAGTTTTATGGTTGAAAAAATTAGTACGAATTGTTTTTAATAAATTTCGTTTCATTTTAGGTTAAGGAAAAGCCACTTTCAACATTACAACAAAAGAAAAATAAACTAAAATGATCAAAAGAGCATAAAGATTAACTCAGTCACAATGGGATTCAATACAATGGAGTGATGAGTCCAGATTTGAGGTGTGTGTTGGAGACAGTAGGTTCGCGTCATTCGCAGGAAAAATGAAGCTCTCCATCCCTACGGTCTGAAACTCTGAGATAGCGCGT
>NW_027314023.1:0-18207 GCF_040954645.1 Diabrotica undecimpunctata
CGCGCTATCTCAGAGTCTACGGTTTTTGTTTGTACAATTACTTAAGGACCACCCTGTATAAACGCGCGCTATATAAACAATTATCATTTTTGGCTTAAAGAGTAACAAAGAAAGTTAAATTTCCTTTTTCCCCAAGTCTCTATTGTTTGTTCCTTTGTATTGTAGATTAGGTATTCAAACACTTTTAAATCTTTCGTTTTGTCGTTGTGTTTTTGCCTGGTGTTCCGTTATGATTTTCAATTCAGAAACGGCCATTTTCTCTTTTGTTTTGAAAAGAGGAAATCATGCGGTTGTTCTAGAGTCAAACGGCGTCAAAAAGGTCCTGAGCTTTTGTTGGTTGGAAATTTCAAATCTTTTTTGAGCTAAAATTGTGTCCCCGACAAAAACCAGTCCCTCTCGACTGACATTTAAAAGGAGTTTATATTAAAACAGAATTTAGTTTTAATCCTTTCAGGATTTGTTGCAGCGGTGATGTGTTAATACCGCCTTTGTAGCCTTCAATTTTATGGTATACGAAATTTTACGCTTTTGACGATGTATCGTATCAAAGCGGTGGTTTTACCTTTTACGTAAAATGTAAAACTTACTGGAAGCGTTTTGTAAAAACTACAGTAAAAATCCTTTTAAGCCACTGTAAGATAGCGGGCTTTTAAAAAGCTGCGAAATTAAAGTTAAAATTTTCTTTTCTGCTGTAAAACGTCTGCTAAAATAAATAAAAAATAGTTGTACCTACAGTATAACTTAAATATGCTTATCATAATTTTAACGTTAACTTTTTAATTAAAGTATTATATACCAGTAATTAGTTGTACAAAAATACAGTATTATTTGTTATTATTAGACTTCGGCAAATATGCATATTGCATATTTTGCATATTGTGCATATTTTATGCAAATATTTCATATTTTGGCATATTTGTATAAAAGTTTGCATAAAGTGCATAAAAGTTCAGATTTTTATACAGTATTTGAAAATTTTTAAACATACCAATTTATTTCAATTCTTGTATAAAATTTTGTAGTCATTTTAATCAAGAAATGATCTAAGTACGTAATCTCTACAGGTACAAAACATTTACAATTTCAAAGAAGATCAATTTAAGTAGCCCTCAACATTCTTAGAAAGTCTCGGTCACTGAGGCATTCAGTTATTGAATAATCGCTAAGGGTTCGCTCATTTGCATTTTATGATCTAATCCCCAAATCTATCTACAATTTATTGTATCTTAACAGCAGGTAAACGGCTAATAGTTTTGTTCCTAATTTAGGGATTTTCCAAAATCTCAAAGTTTATTGAATTAGGTACCTAAACATTTCTAATTTGATGCTTAGATTTGTAAATCATTTTTGTTTTGATATTCAAAGCGTAAACACTCGTTGTGCGTAACAAAAAGAAAGATTGTGATTTTATAATGCCTAAAACAACCAGTGCTTCAACTTGGATTAAACCTTATAAAGAGCTGTCTATGGATATGGGAAAAATCTACTGTTCAGTCTGTGGCAAAATTGTAAGTATCTAATATTTTCTATTAAATATCTAATATTTTATACATACAGGGTGTTTCCAAATGACACTTACAACGTTTGACTGTAGATACTTCTCGAAAAATTGAACAAAACGATATAGTTAATGAGGGGTCAAACTTATTTACTTTTCGAGATACAGGGTGTTAAAATTAAAAAAAATTAAATTCTTTTAGTTAATAACAACAATAACTTTAAAACCAATAAACGTATTTACTTGAAATTTAGTACTCGTAGGTTGTTTTTAAATGAAAAATAGCTTCCTTTAGCGAGAAAAAATTGTCCATGGTACAATACAATGGTGTGTATTTAGAAAAATTTTTCACCTTTACTTTTTTTATGAAGTCAGCTATTCTAAAACACAATTATTTTTATTGTAATTGAATTAACAAAAAAAAAAAAACTTTTGTTGAATTTTAAAATAAGTTATATGATGTACTAATGGTTAGTAACAAAAACTAATTTGTGGATTAATACTGCATTTAAAACACTTAGCGAGCGTTTTTTTTTCCAAACCAGTTATTTGATTAACCAAAAACACCTTGTATATTTTTATATTTTAAAGGTTGGGTTAAAATAAAGGTTTTTATGTTTATTTATAGATAGCATGTGAGAAGAAATTTCAGATAGACCAACATGTGAGAACTGCTTCACACATTGCAAAAAAAGGAAAAATAGGAGGAAAACATCAAACTTCAATGGCTAAATGTTTCCAATCTACTTCAAAAAAATTAGATGAGCAAGAAACTTTTAATGAAGACTTGTGTCGCGCATTAGTGTCTGCAAACATACCGCTTTCAAAATTAGCAAATGTAAATTTTAGTTCGTTTCTAAAAAAATATTGCAAACTTAATGTTCCAAGTGATCGGTCTCTAAGAAGAAATAATGTGAACGGGCTATACTCGTCGGTGTTAATGAATATTAAGGAAGAAATTGCAGATAATTATTTTTACATATCTGTAGACGAAACCACTGATTCCTCAGGAAAGTATATTGCTCATTTATTGATTGGTGTTCTTAAAGAAGATACCTTACCAAAATCTCATCTTATTTCATGCCAGCAACTTGAGAAAACAAATGTTTTAACAATTTCGGGTTTTATACAAGAAACATTAGCAACTTTTTTTCTTCCGACAACTATTCCTTCTAATAAATTACTGCTTATTCTATCGGATGCTGCTCCTTATATGGTGAAAGCAGGACAAAATTTAAAAATATTTTTCCAAGATTTAATACATGTTACTTGTGTAGCGCATGGATTAAACAGAGTTGCAGAGGAAATACGAAAAAAGTTTCCTCTTGTAAATACCATGATATCCAGTGTCAAAAAAGTATTTCTTAAATCTCCTATAAGAATTCAACTTTATAAAGAAATGCTACCTAACATTCCTCTTCCACCACAACCTATTTTAACGCGATGGGGAACATGGTTGGAAGCAGCTAATTTTTATGCAGATCATTTTGTTAAAATAAAGAACATAATTGATACGTTAACAGATGAAAGTTCCCAATCTCTTTTGGATTCTAAACAAACTTTTCAGAGTAACTTGCTTCAACAAGAACTTTCATTTATAAAATCAAATTTTAGTTTTGTTCAAAAAACAATTACTCAGTTAGAATCACCAAAACTGTCATTGTTCGAAAGTACAGCATTAATAAAAGAATTTGCGTCATGTTGTCGGAACGTTAGAGGTAATATTGGAAAAGATATTTTAAAAAAATTTGAAGCTACTATGGAAAAAAATAAAGGTTACCATATTCTTTCTGAAGTAGTCAGTGTTCTAGCTGGAAATATTTCGGAAACAATTAATTTAGAACCAAATGTTTTGGTTAGTTTGAAAAATGCTCCCGTTACATCAGTTGATGTTGAACGAAGTTTTTCCATATATAAATATATGTACTCAGACAGAAGCCACAAGTTTTTGTTAGAAAATTTTGAACACCACTTGGTCATTTATTGTTACCATAATTCTAAATAAGTTTATTCATACTTAAAAATGATGTAGTTACTTAAAATAAATGTAAATCTTAATGAATAGTAGGAAATATTTAGTTATGTACACTTTTTTTTTAAATAAAATTGTTACTATTTTACGATTTTTTTATTTATTTGTATGCATATTTTGTAAAATATTTGCATATTTTCGGGTAAACACGTGCATATTTATGCGCATATTTTCTACATTTTTATTTGCATATTTGCCGAAGTCTAGTTATTATAAAAGGTAATTGAGGAGCTTTTTTACAAAACTGCATAAATCCACTTTTCAAAAATTTTCAGGAGACGTAAAAACGTGCTGCAGCTGTTGTACTAAAATTTTCGAAATTTCAGAGAACATAATCAAATTGAGGTTAGACTTAGAGAAATAAAACGTTAATTAACATTATTTTTATTGATTTGCATTAACAAAATATAGCCATGTGTCTGTTGGAGATATCGCGTTTTGTAAAAAAAGATGGGAGATATTAACTTTTGTCAAATTAACAATATCTTAGAAATACAAAATATTAAACGGCACCCACTAAAACAAAAAAAATGAGGAGTACAAACAATTTAGATGTGAACATTTTTTGGCTCATCTTCCAAGCAATCACACTCGCCATCATGGTAGTTGTGGGTTTCTGGATTTGGATCACTAGTAACTTTGTGTTGAAGAGCATTAATATACCAATGAAGATCAGGGATCTCTTTCCAATTTTGTCCAAAGTGGGTTTGCAATAAGTGAAGGACATCTTTTTTTTTCTCTTCAGTCACGGAATGAGATAGTGGGATTTGGGGAAGAGCCTGAAGAAAATCATTTTTATTTTTTTTTACAATGCTTCTAAAAGGTTCTGTTCCACTATCGAACCTATAGTTGGCGCAGCATTTTATTTTGGTTGAAGTATGCCGGTCCCTTGTTTTGATTTTCTTAATAATGAGGCGTTTGGTTTGGCTGATTCCTTTTATTTTATGATAAATCATTTCAAGGCTTTTGATATCGTATATCACCCAGTCTTGTCCCAGTTTCTGTACAGAACCAAACTCCTCGTAAATAGAAGCATACTCTTCGCTCGAGATGATGGTATCAGTTTTTTTCAAGCGCTTCTCCACACGGCCAAAAGCTCGATCAGCTGGAAGAAAACTGTGGCCACGAGTCGGAAAGGTGACATGAATTTTCTGTACATTCTCTGGAGCCTCATTTTTAAGCCAATGGCACAAAAGATGAACAATATGCGCATTTTTATTTTGGCCAGCGCAACCATCACAAAACAACGATACTGCAGAAAAAGACGAAAGATCTTGCCTTCTTAAGTGATGGATGAGTGCAGATCCGATTTCATTTGCTCCTCTGCTTCCCTGCGTTCCCTGAGTGGATGCACTTGTTGCAAATCAAAAATAAAACTATAAGTATCACTGGGAACTTCCTTCATTAGTTTGTAAAACGCATCCGCTCTCAGCTTGTGAATACGAAGTTCAGTCATTGGACTAATTCTTTCAACTGAACCGCGAGCGTTTTGTTGAATAAGAAATTTAAGACGAGTGCACGTAGCGCATGCGTCTGTAGCTGGAGAGGAAAATCCAATGTTAAAATCGGTTACAAAAATACGGTGAAAACATGAATAACTCACGTGAAAATCGGCAGTGTAAGCATCCTTAAACATTTTATATAACTTATTTACACTTAACTCTGCTGAAAGGTAAACTCTTTTACTTTTTCCTCTTCCATAATGAGATTCGACACAATTTAGTTTACCAAGAAATTGATGGACTGCTTCCTTTTTGGCTCTGAAAAAAGCTTCTCGTCGATAACCACCTCTATTTTCTTTGGGCAGCAGACCTTGATTGACGACCTTTCCAATCCGCAGTAGTCGAGAGGCAGGTACACTCATTGAAAAAGCAAAAAACTTTTTACACACAGGAATCATGCGTTTCTGTTTCTGACTATTGAGAAAAAATTTCACAGAAACCGTTCTTGTGTGAGTTGCAGAGACAGGCGTACCACTTCCCCTTCTTCTTTGGGGCTCGAAAGCAGAGATATATTTCATCAAAACAAGATCTTGTTTCTCTTTACCCTCTGCCATGTAGACTGCTTGTCGATTAAGTTTTATATCATCGTAGGATACCGTAGCACAACGAAGATTTTTCGAATTATGGGCACATGGTCTGGTCTTCTGTTTTAGAAACACTAAATGAGGATCACTATCGTTGTACTTCATAATTTTTGAACGCCCTCTCTCACTTGTTTTGATGGATCGTCTTTTTTTAGATCCCACCGATAAATTAGTAACAGTATCCATCTCAAAATAACACGCAAAACACAGAAAACAACGTTGACATACAACGAATTCACAACATCCCGTCTCATCGAACGGAAAAGTACTGATAATCTCATACAGCGTGGCCACGCGTGGCAACGCGCTATCTCAGAGTACACTGTCAGTGCGACCCGTGGGTAGTTTTAGAACTAACGAATATTATATTTTGTTTCACGAATCAACATCTAATTCTAGAGGATGCTTTTAAATCCAAACAAAAATAGTAGAGGGATAGATCTGCAGGCCGGAGGATTTATGCAGTTTTGTAAAATAAAAATTAATTTTAATGGTTGGCTAAAGAAGGAGATGTTAAGTTTTGTATAAAAAAAGAGTGAACATGGGGTAAAGGTTTTTGAGTGGATTAATTAAGTTTTGTGGAAGAAACGTGATTTTGAGGCTCCTTTTAAATGGGAAATATTAACTTTTAACACATGAGACTTATACACAAGATCTAAGGCAGATCAAACTCTCGAAATTCAACAAAAAATGTATTTTAGCCGGAAATGGATTTATGCAGTTTTGTAAAAAAGCTCTTCAATTGTTATCTGATTTAATATTACTCTAAAGCTATTTTCTTGTGGCATCTTAATGCAATTATTATTTTGATTAAGAATAATCTACAATTTATGTATTAAATAAGTAAGTTGATTTTATATTTTGAGAACGGTTTTCGCAGTAAAAATCGTAAAAAACGTCAAAAATTAACTTATTTTAAACTTGAATTGTGGATAATTCCCAATGAAAATAGTAATTGCATTATCTGAATTAAGAATAAACACTGAAAACTTGATTTCTCCACTTCCATAACATTCAGTACGATTTATTTTCACTACAACTGTTTTGACAGAGTGCCTTTTTTAAGTGTAAGTGATGTATTTTTACTATACGTCTATATTTTATAGTAGTTAACTGAATAAGTTGAGGAGGGGAGAGCTTTTTGTCTTAAGATATCTTTATTTTGAATGTGGATAATTTGAAATTGGTACATTCGTTCTGCAAATTCCCAACAGTAAGCAAACGCACGTGTTGATATTCGCCCCCTAATTCGTCAAGAGGCTATTAAATATAATTTATTGCCTTAAGCCAGACGGATTCTCATTTTACAGGTTCGAACTTGCCAGTCTCTTTAAATTCAAATTGGAGCGTGTTGATTTTTAATTTAATATATAGGTATTGTGTGTTTAATGATGTTATAGTTATTTTTAAGTTATTTACTGGTCGTGTTATTTGTTAGAGTTTAGTTTAAGTGTTTAGTATTAAGTTTTATAGTGTTTAGTGAACTTTTAGTATCCAAAAACAAAGTGTTTGTTAATCAATAGTAAAAATAGCTTATCTCAGAGTCGGTAATCACTTTAATAAAGGTAAGAAAAACCAATATTTTAATTTATTGATGTTTCGGAAAGTTTTATTTCCTTTTTAGTCCATTTATTCACGGTTTTTGCTGTAAATATTAAAGAATTGCTTGGATTGACATGAAATTTGGCATAAACATTAAAAAATAAACATAAATATAAACAATAAATTTCTTTAAATTTTTTGACTCGTCTGTAACATGTTCCTGTTATTTTGGCTTAAATCTAAACAGTAATCACATTTCACAAGTCATAGTGGCATGTCTGCACACTTCTCTAGATTTAGTTAATAACCTAGATTTAGTTAATAAATTTAGATTTAGATTTGCTACGAATACTTTAAAAAGCAAAACAACACCGTTCATAATTTTATCCATGCAACTGTTTGCTCTAAGTGTAAAATAGTGAAATAAACGGTAGTAAGTGATAAAAAGTAATTGTAAAATATTTGGAACGCTCCGATGAAAATTATCTCTTTTGCATTTATACCCGTTTGATTTCACAGCTTCGATATACATATTCAATATCACATTTTACAGAATTTATCAATAATTGTTTCCGGTTATAAAATATTGATATTGGTGTTATTTATTTAAAATTAAAGAATGAAATATCCCAATAAAATTTGTAGATCTACTGAACCAAAAACCTCATTTGTATATATGATAGTTAATCCTAGTATGGTTCAGTAAACATTAGTCCAATGTCACTTCAAAAAACAGTTGGGACAGTGACGTCCGCACTTATTTAGGTAGTTGAATTTTAAAGCAGTAAACAAACACTAGTTGATGATACATTTTCAATTTGCTACAAATTAATGATAGATAGATAGATGGTTTATTGGTAATAAATGGGAAGTAAAATACTTCTCATATGTAAAAAAGGCATTCACTATAAGGTAACTCTTAATTTTTGCCTTAAACTGATGAAAATTAAGAGCTTTTATTCTAGCTTGCACTAAGTTGTAGAATTTTATGGCTAAATACCTTGAACCATTTCTGGATCTCTCAAGACGGCTAAATTCTGGTATAAGATTATTGTTAAATCTGGTGGAATAATTGTGTAAATCTACATGCGCATTGTATTGCATCAGACTAAAATAGGTCAGAATTTGGACTGATTTATTATACAGGGTGGTCCTTAAGTACTTGTACGAACAGAAACTGTAGATTCTGTGCTTTAAAATATTACGATTAAGGCCAAATTACTTTAATAAAATGTTGATATTAAAAAAGATACAGGGTGTTAAAGTGTAAATTAAAATTTTATTTTTCGCTATAACTTTTACGCTTGTGAATATTTTTGGACCAAAATTTGCAATTGGGAGCTCTTGAGTAGGATAAATTATATTTTTATACATACTTTAATGTAACTGATAGAGGGTGCCACATATGCCACATGTGTGGCATAAATTTACGTTTAACTTTTTTGTTCTTAAAGTTATCTCTATTTGTGTTAAAAAAATATTAAAGATACAATATTTTTACAAAGAAAAGGTTTATTTCTTAGTAACCTCAAAATTCAACCGTTTTCGAGATAATCGCATTTTATAAGTCAGTTGCATATAATTCTTAGTTGTGATATTTGTGCGATAAAGCACTGAATACCTATAGATAAGCATAATTCATAGTTTATTTTTATTAAAACAACTCAAAGATAATAATGTAACATCACAAAATGCTTTGTTATGGCTGCTAAATGTATTATTGGAGACAAGATTCTTCATCTTCTTCTTTAGGTGCCGTGTGCGTATTGAAACGTTGGCCGTCATCATGTTTACAATTTCCCTTTTATATTGCTTCCTAAGTTTCTATACTGGTTGTATTACTTTTTTTCTATTGTAAAATGCTAGAAACCCAAAATATGTGGTTTATGCAAGATGGTACCCCACCATATTCTAGAGAGAAGGCAGTGAGAACATACTTAAATACAACTTTTCTGAACGTTGGATTGGTCGTGGTCGTCATATTCCTTGGCAATGTGGTGAGATACTGATATTATTATTTAATTTATAAAAAATACCAAAGAATACTTATTATTCATTACGTAAATTGTTTACTCATTTTATTGGGATAATTGGAAACTAGAGCACATATATTGAATAACACATATGTGTCTTGTTTCATAATGCTTTTGCTACAAATCCAACCTTAAAGACTAAGCATTTTTACAAAACATCATCGTTGGTCTAATAACCAATACTTTGTTATAAATATAGTAAACACACAGGCAATTTAGTTCAGCATAACATTAGTTCGTTAGTAAATCATAATAGTCCATTTGTTCGAGATGTAATTATAGTTACTCGTAAGCTGTAACGTATTCATATAAATAAGTACTGTCATCGATAGGTTATTCTGTGTTTACATAAGTAACCAATGAACGAGATACTTCTTCTTCAAGTGCCGTCTCCATCAATGGAGGTTAGCGGTTATGGTGGCAATAGATACATCACAGTTATGGTGGCACGAGATACATCACAGTTTAATACATTATTTAACCTCTGCAACAAATAAGATGTAGTTTCATAATATATCATAAGATTTGGATATGTATCCAAAAGAATATATTCATCCATTATACATTATAGCCACCACGTAGCCCAGAATTTAATCCGCTTGATTTTGGGGTATGGGGCGCATTAAAACAACGTGTCTATAAGAATCCCATAAGTATTCTCAACCAACTATAGGAAGAAATAAATATTGCAGCAGTTTCTTAAATAAGAATTATGCAGCTGATTTGTAAAATGTGATTATCTCGAAAACTGTTGAGTTTTGAAGTTATTAAGTAGTATGCCTTTTTTTTGTTAAAATAATGTATCTTTAATATTTTTTGTCACAAATACAGATAATTTTAAGAGCAAAAAAGTTAAGTGCAAATTTATACCACATATGTAGCATACGTGGCACCCTGTATCAGCTACATGAAAGTGTGCATCAATTTATAATTTCTCATATTAAAAAGTACTTAGTTGTAAATTTTTATACATAAATGTTTAGTATAACATGAAAGTTATACCAAAAAATAAAATTTTAAATTTGCACTTTAACACCCTATATCTTTCTTAATATCAACATTTTATTAAAGCAATTTGGCTTAAATCGTAATATTTAAGTAATTTTTAAATACTTAATTTTTTAACTTACTTTAATATGTTAATACTTTACCTTTTAATTACTTACTTAATAAATTACTTATTTACTAAAATAAGTAGTTTTATCGTAAGTGTAGAATCTACTGTTTTTTTTTTGTACAATTACTTAAGGACCACCCTGTATATTGAACCAGTGGTTGTGATTTGTGACATACGTATTACTTTTTTTCTGGTATTTTCCTACTATCCGCGCTATCTCAGAGTGTACCATGCGGTAACATAGTACTGTGGAAAATATTTAATACACTGCATTTGGAAGCGTAGTTCCTCTGTGGTTAGAGCATTCAAAGATATCCCCTTTTTTGTGTATGGTGCAAAGTATTCCAATATTTCAATCATTGGGAAGGGATTTCTGTGTCCGTTTTTCTTTTATAAGCTACTGTAATGCCATTATGGTATCATGACTACCTTCTTTATATAGTTCAGCTGGGACATTATCTATTCCGGGTGATTTGTGTCTGGCTAGTTTTTTTTAAATTCTATCTTTAACTTCAAAAATCGTTGGTGGTTCCCCTTCCCTCTCGTCTATTCCCCTTACCTATCTCTTTCGTCTTCCAGGATTTCTTCTTCTTCTTCTATATTAAGTGCCTGGTTAAAGTATTCCACCCATCTATTATAGTGTATTTTTATGTATGAGAGAGTAATAAAACAATAAATTATGTATGCAAATCCCTAAACTGTTGATACGGGTGAGTCAATAAAAAACAGATATTTATCAACAAGTTTACAGAAGTATATAGGAAAACAATTTTAAATTGACTATGACCACCAGGTATAAAGGTTGGAGCAGAATAGAATACAATAGTTGTATTCTATTAGGATTACTAATCCCTAAATAAGGTTGCCAGTGTCGGAGTGATGGAGGTTAACAGGTACTAATGAATTTGCAAAAAATGTAAGATGTTTATTTTATTGGTTATATATAACCAATAAAAGTTTAATAAGTACCTACCTATTTGCAAAATAAAGTTTAATTCTTTAGATAAAATAAAACGTTTTATTTTATCTTAAATGAGTGCATTCCACGAAGTAAGGGTTTCAACAATCAAACATTTAATTCTTTAATTCCAGGAATCTACGACAGTAATTGACTAGACAGTAATTGACCTTCTAAACTTATTCCACAGAAAATGTGATAGTGGGTTTTTCCATTTTGTAGGAAGGTCCAAGTGGCGTATTCAAAATTCTTAACAGTTCACTAAAAGTAGGTACTTCAGTTGCAAGGTGCAGTTTATTGTGTATACTAGTGTTATGGAAAATTTGGAAGTGCCGTGTAAACGCCGAAAAATTGGTCCTTTAACAGTTAATGAAAAAACAATAATATTTAATTGTTTTAAATCATTTACAGACAAACGTTTATGTGAAAGTGTTGATGAGACCGTTGAGTTAGTTAGCAGTACACTTGGTGTTGGGAAATCTACGATTTACAGAGTTATTAAAGAAGAGAAATGTGGTAGTTTTCAAATGCCACGTAATGCTCCAGGGAAACCAAAATTTCAAATAGAATATCATTTTAAAGAAGGACTTCGACGGAAAGTGCATGAATTCTTCTTTAGACAAGAATTTCCAACATTGGATAAAGTTCTTGTCTCAGTTCGAGATGATAAGGATTACCCAGAAATGAGTCGAAGTACGTTATGGAAACTTTTAAAAGAAATAGGCTTCCGCTGGAAAAAGAATCCCAGAAAGTCTATTTTATTAGAAAGAAGCGATATTGTCATATGGAGAAGACATTTTCTAAGAACCATAAAGGAAATGAGAAACCAAAAAAGAAAAATATTTTATCTTGATGAAACATGGATCAACGAGGGTCATACACCAAATAAATTTTGGCAGGATGAAACTGTTACAAGTCAAAGGCACGCTTTTGTAAATAACTTAATGCTCCAGGGAAACCAAAATTTCAAATAGAATATCATTTTAAAGAAGGACTTCGACGGAAAGTGCATGAATTCTTCTTTAGACAAGAATTTCCAACATTGGATAAAGTTTTTGTCTCAGTTCGAGATGATAAGGATTACCCAGAAATGAGTCGAAGTACGTTATGGAAACTTTTAAAAGAAATAGGCTTCCGCTGGAAAAAGAATCCCAGAAAGTCTATTTTATTAGAAAGAAGCGATATTGTCATATGGAGAAGACATTTTCTAAGAACCATAAAGGAAATGAGAAACCAAAAAAGAAAAATATTTTATCTTGATGAAACATGGATCAACGAGGGTCATACAATAAATAAATTTTGGCAGGATGAAACTGTTACAAGTCAAAGGCACGCTTTTGTAAATAACTTATCTACTGGTTTAAACCCACCATCAGGAAAGGGACGCAGGCTGATAATAGTACACATTGACAGTTCAGACGGTTTTGTTGAAGGTGGTTTATTAACTTTTGAATCAACTCGTACCGGTGACTACCATGAAGACATGAACGCTGATGTCTTTCAAGAATGGTTCGAACAAATGATAGATCTTCTTCCTAAGAACTGTGTAATAGTAATGGATAATGCAAGTTATCACTCCAGACTTATAGAAGGACTGCCCACAACCAAGTGGTTAAAAAAAGACTTGCAGAATTGGCTGAGTTCAAAAAATATTACGTACCATCCTGGATCTATAAGAAATGAACTTTATTCGTTGTGTGCCCTTCATAAAGAAAAATTTAAAAAATACGAAATTGATGAAATTGCCAAAAATCGTGGAATGACAGTACTTAGATCCCCACCATATCATTGTGAATTAAACCCGATTGAACTGGTATGGGCACAGATAAAGAGTGAAGTTTCAAGAAAAAATACCACTTTTAAAATTCATGATGTTAAACAGTTGTTTTTGGAGGCTGTAAATAATGTAAAACCTGAAAACTGGGAAAAGGCAGTAAATCACACTATTAAAGAAGAGGAAAAAATGTGGAAGCTGGACAATATTACTGATAAAATGATCGAGCCAGTTATTATAAATCTTGGTTCTGAAAGTTCATCTTCTGAATCTGATTTGGATTTGTAACAAGTAGCTGTAAGTTTTATATTAATATTTTTATTCATCTATTTAACATACCTTAGACGGTTTTAAAAACTCTTTTTCTCTTTTGTAATTTTTAAAAATTAAAAAAAATGTGAATTTTTTAAAACCCTTTTTAATGTAGGCCAGTCAGTTCTAATATAGTGTGTGATAAAAGAGGTCACTTTTGTTTACATACACATAACACTTTATAACACTGAAATAATTCATTTATTTTTTACAATTATTCAAAGTAATTTTTCAATTAATTTTGAGCACGCCCATGGAGTGGTCGGAGGTACCAGTTAAAATTATGCTAATTACTCTCTTGTTCATAGAAATAAACTATAATACATATTTCCTTGTTGTTAATAGGTCAACATTCGGACTTCTGCATTCTGTAGTTGCCTTGAATTATTTTCTATTGATGTTAACTTTCTTATAGAATGCGCTAGATTCTTTCTCTCTGTTGAGGTTTTCTTTATATTTAAGTTCTTTATTTAAGTGGTTGTGTTTTTTTTCCTTTGTGTATCCTCTTTTCTTCTCTTTTTTTGCCTGGTAATTCTAAAAAATGGACAGTTTCCCGATTTAAAAACTGCAAGACCCTCAATTTGATAGCACTCTTCTACTTTATTATTTCTTTAAGTCAATTGGCCATATATCAAACAATCAAATTCCTTGAATATCTAAGTTCTTCATTATATGACAGTCAATAGTCAATAGCTTATCGTTTGTTACACCGCGCATTCACCCGGTCGATTTTCATCCATAAATGATTTTGAACATTTTCATGCACACCATCAATTCTGTCAAATAGATTTTGGATAAAGCTATAGTTGAATTCTACGGATATATATAGAAAAATAAATCTGCAGAAATTTCCTAAAAAAACAGAACTTTGCTGGTATTTCTTCTGTCAAGTGTTGAAGCTTATAGGAACAGCTGTATGTAGTTGTCCCAATGATCTTGAGGTGCATTCATCGCAATTTGTAGATGTTGCATCAAAATTTGGTTGAATTTTACTACAATTTCTTCTGACTAGGGAAGAAAGGGCATGGTTTTAGTTGTCCTGTTTTTTAATTTTACAATTCCTAGCATTGGACACAGTTTTCATACAAATTGAATGTGGAATTTTATCATTGTTCAGAAAAGATTTATCTAAAAAACCCCAAAGCCGCAAAACAAACTGTTAACCAGGACTTCCGCCACTATCGAGGCCTCTTGATTAGAAATATAGCTATTTGATGAAATAGTTTATGGCCACTAAGATATGCTATGTGCCAGATGCTGAGCGAGGAAATAGTACAATGTCTAAAACAATCTTCTAAAAAGATACACCCACCAACAGGTGTTTCATTAAGCCCTGGTACACCGTTCTTCAAGTTTTATTAGCCACATATTCTGTACATTCACGGTACCAACGCTCAGCAACCGAGCGACATTTCACCCAGTAGCAGCAATTCTTTATTTTCGCTAACGTCTTGTTAATTCATAAATGGCCTCTAGTGATACTGCCGCGACACTTTAATGCGCATTGTTAAAAAACAAAAGGGTTCATTATAAAATGTCTGACAAAAAGATAGCTTCTTATCAGTGCAATAAAAAATTGTACTTGGATAGTAAAATCATCATCATCATGGCTTATTCACTCCTGGCGGAGTGTTTGCCGCCCTTTTGGGCTCTCTGATTCATTTATTGCAGAGAATCAGTCCGCTGTTGTTTTTTTTTTATTATTATAGCAGCGTGTGTGACTTGGCCCTGTCTACAATTTTCCTCCATTCTTTCCGGTCTTTACAGCGCTCCTTTCAATTGTAGATTCTTAGCTTCTTTATGTCTCCTAAGACTTGATCTCTCCATCTTGTTTTGGGTCTCCCCTTTGGTCTCTTTGTTGTTGGTCTCCATCCAGTTATTCGCTTTAGCGTATAGTCTGGGTTAGCTCTTTCTGTGTGTCCCAGCCACCTGAGCCTTTGCGTCTTCACGCAAATCAAACTTGATCATGTCTTCACCCTCGATGACTTATTTAATTTCTTCATTGGTTAATCTTTTAAATTCGCCTACACTTATCCTCACCGGTCCCATTGTTCGTCGAATTATCTTTCTCTCTAAGATTTCCAACCTCATTTCATCTTTTTGTGTTAGGCACATCGTCTCTGCACCATAGGTGATCACTGCCCTGATTGCAGTCTTGTAAATTTTTAATTTGGTTTTCTTGCTAATGTGCTTTTCTTTCAGGAATTTTTGGTAGTTCCAGTAGGTTTAATTACCCAGTAGGATGCGTTCATTTATTTCATCCGTTCTATCATTTCTGTCATTCACCATCACTCCCAGGTATTTAAAACGGTGTACTCTTTTTCTGTGTTCGTATTCTCTCTTGAATACTTGAGGTATTTCGTTTTGCTTTGGTTTATTACCAGCCCTCTCTTCTTTGCTTCTTTATCTAGTATTAATATTATGTTCTGCATGGTTTTTAAATCTCTAGTAACCAGTGCAATATCGTCTGCATACGCTATCAGTTGGGCTGAAGATTCGATAATCGTTCCCATAATTTTGGCTGCTCTTACTGCCCCCTCTATGGCAATGTTAAATAATGTTGTTGACAGGGAGTCTCCCTGTCTGACACCTACCTCCATTTGTACTTCATCTGACGGGCCTTCCCTTGTTAAGATTCGTGCCTTGGATTCCTTCATCGTCATTTTCGTGAGACTTATTAGTTTTTCCATGGATGCCTAATTGATTCATATCCTTAATTAGCTCCTCCCTTATTACGCTGTCAAAAGCTTGCTTGTAGTCAATAAACAGTATATGTAGATCTATTCCGTGCTCGTAACTTTTTTCGACGATTTGCGTTACAATGTGCATTGCATCTATTGTTGACTTACCTTCTCTGAATCCATGTTGGTATTCACCTATTTTTGTTCTAGTTTCTTTTTCCATTCTTTGTTTGATCAAATTAGTTAATATTTTGTACACTGTATTTAATAAAGTGATTCCCCTGTAGTTAGTGTGTTTCGTCTTGTCGCCTTTTTTAGGGATTGGTGTTATCAGACCACAATTCCAGTCGTTCGGCATGCGTTCTTCTTCCCATATTCGTTCTATTAGGTTGTGGATTCTGTGGGCTAGTTCCTCTCCCCCCTTTCTTGAAGAACTCATTTATAAAGTCGTCTGGTCCTGCTGCTTTCCTTGTCTTTAATCTGTTTATGGTCGCCAATACTTCGCTGTATGAGGAAGGCTCTGATTGTTCTCCATTTCTAGTTTCTGTTTGTTCTTCATTTTCTGCGTTTTCAGCATCGTCTTTCTTTTTAAACAGTTCTCTATAGTGTGTTTTCCATTCCATTTTTCCATTATTTGCCGGTATCTCTTTTTTTCTCTGTGATTTTATGTATTTGTATAGTCTTGCATTGTCATTACTATTGGCTTCGAGTTCCTGCAGTAATTCTTCAATCCATTTCTTCTTTTTTTGTTTTGCAGCATTTGTCTGACTCTTTCTTTTTCTCTTTATAGTGTAGGAGATCTTCTTGTTTCCCTGTGGCCACCCCACCTGTGTCTTGCTTTGTCCCTGTCTTTACTAGCTTGCTCGCATTCTTCATCGTACCAATCCTTTCTTTTATTGTCTTCCATTAGTCCTATCGTCTCCTCTCTGTTGTTAATATACTATATTTTATGTCTTCCCATGTTTTATCTATGTTCGATGGTTTTAGGACTAGTATTTTTTGTTCCAGTTTAGTGCAGAATTTTCTGTTTGCATTATCTGTATTTAGTTTCGACCGATTCCCCTCTTTCTTTTCTTTCTGTCGTTTTTATCTTTAAGTATCTTCAATTTCATGTCTCCTATCTCCAAAATGTGATCCGAATCAGCATTGGCTCCCCTGTAAGACCTTACATTCTGTAAAATTGGTCTCCATTTTTTTGAGATTAGGATGTGGTCTATTTGGTTTCCATCTGTTGTTCCAGGTATACCATATATACGTTACTTTGTGCTCTTTTTTGTGCTTGAATTGCGTGCTAATAATAAAAGTATATAGGATAGTAAAATAAATATATAAATTACATAAAAATATAAGTGGTTCTTTCCTTTGGGAATCCTATGAGTTTGCGTAAGTGTTTGTGAAATAAAGGTTTTATTGTAAAAAGTGGCCTAAATAATTCCCAGCGTTCGACAGTAAAGTTTTTTTAATCCCAATTTAAAAATACCAACAATACTTATCAAAGTTTTTATTTCTTCTGTCTGTCCATTCCGAACGTTGGCGATCATTCTGGCTCTGATGACTTTGTTGGTTGCTGTACAGAATAGCTGTGTTGAGGTCTTTCCATACCATGCTCAGGTTAGCAAGCCAGGATATTCTTCTTTATCCTGGGGCCCTTTTTCCTTCAATTTTACCTTGCAAAATGCATTGGAGTAGCTCAAATCTGCCTCGATTTCTCATTATATGTCCCAAGTTTTTATTACATACAGTCATCTAGTTGAAACTTTTGATGGCCTTGTATTTTAAATGTAAACAATATAAACAATTAAATTGTCATAATCTTATAAAAATTGTTATATGCACTAAAAGCAAAATGTAACATTCTTGCTAAAAAGCAATTGCCACCCTAATACCTCATTAGCTAAATATTATAATTAATGCGAATATGAATGACTTTATTTATTAATTTATACCCCGATATGATTTGTCAAAATATGGTTTTCTTCCCACTTGCACGTCTGTGTTTGATATAAACGTGACAGCAATATTGGATGAAACCAATCTGAAACTAAATGAGAAATTATGGAATTTAGTCGACCATTTAATTGGAAAACAATTGCAGCTTATATTATTAAAATCGAAAAATGCCCCTATTCGGTATGCAAGGCAGACGATGCCAGACAAACTCTGAGATAGCGCGT